>NC_088200.1:41239842-41457342 GCF_028769735.1 Zonotrichia leucophrys gambelii | reverse complement strand
GGAAGGTCCTGGAGGCAGCAGGGAGGTGGAGAGACATGGGTCAGCCCAGAGTTTCTAATGGCAGGGTCTGGGAGGAAAGTAGAGCAGATGACCAGCTCAGCTGCAGCTGTGGGCACAGCCCCAGGCTCTTGGCCCGGTGCCACGGTGGCTGGCTTGAGGGCAATCACAGCAGAAGGCGCATCCTGGGGCAAGGCCTCATAGTGCCTGACTGTGGCTTCCAGCCACTGTGAGTGCTGACCCATGGCTCCCTCCTGGGAGGCTTGCAGGGTAGCCTCTTGCACAGCTGTGATGCCTTTCACCATGGCTTGGCCTTAGGATGCGGCCCCACACACAGATAAGGCTTAGGAAGGTGAGAGCACCCTGGGAGGACAATGGGGGAGATGCGGATACACCAGGCCTGATACAGTGCACCTCTGGAGTGCGGTCCCTTGGCAGGGGAAAGAGCTGCAGTGGTGGTGGGGAAGGCACACTGTTCTGCAGAAGTGATATGAGGGAATGGGCAGGACAGGCGTGGGCACTGGGACCTGGGGAGGGCCCTGGCTGCACATCAGTGGAACCGGGCATACACAGACCCTGCAACAAGCCAGGCCTTAAGGGCTGCCCAAGCCCTTGACACCCTTGTTCGTCCATTGCAGCTGCTTTCACCTCAGCCCGTGATAAGTCTGACAGGAGCTTCTGTCTCATGAAGAGCAAATGCTAGTCTTTACATTATTATTACTGGCGGATATTTTCTTAGAGGAGCTCTGCCCTACTAATTTTTTTTCTTATGATTTGGGAGCTCTTTTACTGCTTGGGTTTGCTGCAGCACAGGAATAGAAATTGTCAAACTTTGTGAAATACAAGGTAAAACAACACTGACAGTATTCTAATAGGTGAAAAAGTGTTAAACACATTTTCCCTTTATCTCTCTGCAGGGTCCTGTTTACTAGAGCTTAAATCTCTTCTAAATAGCTGCCTGAAACCCCTCTATTTTGCTTCCTACTACATTCCCACTGGGGCAATACCATGTTTCTTGATATTATTCTTCATCGTGCTACCTCTTAATAGCAATGAGAATACTACTGAGAATGACTTTACAGGAGAAGAAACACTGATTTACTTGGCTGTAAAATCATTCCTGGAAGACTGCCTACTTGTGTTGTACTGTTAAGAGGGAGACTGTGTTTCAGTCTGTTTGTGAAAACAAGGTTAGGCAAGTGAGAGGTCTTAATAGGCCTCTCTTAGCTCCATCACCTGCTATTGTCTTTCTGGACTATATACACAGGTGACATTGAATGGCCAGGATTAATCATGATTGAGGGATCAGGAAAATATTGAGAAAATGTTTAAGGGCAAAATGTCTTTTAGTCTCATAAAACACATCAGATACAAAATTCTTAATCAGCTTTTTTCATTATCCTTCATGTATACTGCTACCTGTAGAAGTGGGAATTACTCTGGCTTTTTTAGACCAGTACTTGTTTCTCCTGGTTTATCTAGTCTATTTGAAAGACTTTGCAAAGGAAACTAATTGAACTAAATTAGGTACCAGATTTTCTGAATTTTGAAAATCCTGATTTTAATATCATTGTTCACACTTTCATGTTTTAATTTGAGAGATTTATATTTTTCCTCCTCTTTCATGTTGCTGCTTAGAGCCCAAGACACATTTCTTGATGTTCTTTCTTGATTCAAAGCAAATGGTTAAATAAGGAATATTTTACTCTAAACTTTATTTGAGAAATACATATTTTTCACACTTCATATTTGCAAAGATGACAGTAAACAGTGTACTCACACATCCTGAAAATGACTGTCAGATGTTGATGGCAGTTATTGTATCAGCAAGGGGAAAATTGCTCTTAATAAGAAAACAATTTTTGACAGTATAATCTCTTTGTCAAAACCAAAAAATCCTAAATATAAATAACTTCCAATTCTGTGGGGGAAAACAAATTACTATGAAAGGAGAATTTAAGGTATATACCAACGTTTAATGCAGTCTTTCATCCTTTTAAACATTTTTAATAAAATGATAGAAGCATGGGGTCTACTCTCTGATACTACATCAGACTAAGTACCTCCAACTTGTAGAAGATTCAACTTCTGGCTCACCTTTCCTGTTTATAATGAACATGATATTCTATTTTTTCAGTGCTTCCATCTTTAAAGATTTTCTACACACTTTTTATAATCTCAATCTGAATCTAACTAATGTTACAGAGAGTGTTAAATTGGTTGAAATTCCCAGCATCTAAATGATGTTACTCAGAACTAGGCTATCCCAGCATGACCGTTGTTTGCATCGAGTTAATTATAAGTAATTTATTTTATTCCTTCTCTTCTCTCAATTTTTTTATTTGGTTGTAGGTGTTTCTTTCCTTTCCAGAGTCCAAAAGTGACTTCTTGGTCATGAGTCCATATAGGACCTCATTTTCTATTCTGTACCATATCCACATATACAACATGACTGTTTCCCTTAAAAAAAAAAAAAAAATAAGGGTTTGACTACTGTGTCATTTTCCTGACAGGCTTTTCAGCTGTTAAAGAGCTTTGTCTGTCCCTTACCATGACCTTCAGGTGCCTGAGAGAGGTTTTTCTTTTGAAAAAAACAAGTTACAATCCAGTTACCACAAAAAGTACCAATTCATATGCTTCTTCCTCTTTCCCTGTACAAGTGTAACATTTGTCAGACTGCCATCAAAAAGGTAAACTTGCAGAAAATGAAACTCTTTTTTCCTAAGTAACAGTGCTGAATTCTTTATACTCGTGGACTCTGTCAAGGGAGAAACAGTGGACCGGGCAGAAAAGCATGAAGCAATGAAGATACACTCTGTTCCATGCTAGCTACTGGTTTTGCCTGCCTAAGGTGTGGAATACAGTGAATACCCATTTTCATTTTTTCAATACTAGAGTGATTAGGAAGAAGATTAAAGGACAGCTACAAGAGAATTAACCTTAATTAGGTGAAATTTAAATGACTTACCTTCATTCCCGCAGATTCATGTGCTTTCACAGTATTCTTCAATGAACTTACTTATTTGCATGGCACGTCAGCGAGATAGCAGAAGTCTGCCAACTCAATTTACCAGTGACAAACCTGGGAGAGGCCTGGCTATGGTCAAATAGAGTCTAACAGCAATGTCTTCCCCCAAAATCCACTGACAGCCACTCAGCAGAGACCACTTCTTTTCCCTAATGAGCTTTTAGCAGTGTGTGACACAGACTTAGAAACAAAGTTTGGGAACTGTGACATCTGCTTTCTTATATTTTATATTTAAATACTGGGGATAAAGATTCTGGAGACACAAAAGATTTTTTAAGGGAAGGAGCATTTTTTGTAAAAAAAGAAAACCAGTTATTTTATAAGTTATTTTATTTTTAAGCAGAAACAAGCCTATTGATCCTGTGGGGCTGTATAGCAACATTTTTCCCTTGATATTTTTAGTAATGTAATCCACCATCCTCTTAGTTTTTTTCTATCTTTTAAATAAACAGTAGATGATAGAGATTTTTCTGTTTTGGCAAGTTTAGGAAACCAAATAGATGAGTTTCCAGAGCTACCCTCCCTATGATATTCAGATGTGCTGTTGGTTTTGTCAGTTTTTGCAGTTTAATCATCTATGATTTAAGCTCAAAGCTATGCTGATACACTGATATCTTTGATACTGAGACAAAAATGGAATAAAGCCTAACTGTGAAACTATCAAAAGAAATTGAGTAAAATTAGAAAAGAACCATGGAATGGTCGGTAGAGAAAAATGGTGCAGGGGAAGAGGGAAGTGAAAGGTATGCACGCCTCCAAATACAGGAAAAGGTTAGTTTTACTCAACTTCTGTCCCTCTACTACAACTCTGAAATAGTTCTTTGTCTTTTAAATGTACACAGAATGTATTTTTTGTTCTTCAAGAAAATTACCATAAATTAATCCATATAAAATGTGCTTAACAAATTAGAACATTAAGAATTTATTTAAGCAATATTTTTATGTTTAGTGGTTGGAATTTCTGGTATTTTTAAGCAAAAGTTGATGAAAAATAGTACTGTTAACAAAAAGGGAAAGTATTGAATGTGAAAATAGTCTTTCAGTGAACAGAACAGGTTCATAATTTTCAAGTGATGAAAGACCACAAATTGGACCAAACAAATTTAATACAGGCAACTACAATGCATAGTACAGAGTAACAAAGAGAACTGATAAAAAAATGGAAGAATCTTATATTTGAATACATTTTTATGAAAAAGTGCACCAGTTTTCAGGGCATATTTTATGAGTTCTTATTGCTTAATCAGCATTCCTGTGATGTGATGATTAGTTAAGCAACTTAGGTAAAGAAAAAATAATAATTGATGCTTTATTGAAAAGAACTGATAGTATCAGTGTTAGTGTTAGTATCAGCCTAATAGACCAGGTGTTAGTATCAGCCTAATAGAGCTCTGCCATAAACACAGCAATGTTACAATGTAACAACATATGTATTCAAAGTAGTCATTTGAACCTTGTCATTAAGCCTTCAACACTGTTACTATTCATTACTATTTGTGTGTTTCTATTCACTCTGCTTCCGGTCTGACTATGGAAAACAAAGATAGTGAAATGATTCTGACATCAAAATGATTAACTCAGTCCGTTGTCCAACCATGTTCCACCACATTTGAAATCCCTGCAAGATCATATAAAATAAATGCTCCAAACATATATCCCCGTTGTTTTTTATATTACTTAACATTTTCTCATAACAAAAGTTTTTTACCTGCCTACTTTCAAAAATTGCCTTCCTGTTGCATATGCAGTGAATTTTAAAAACAAAACAAAACAACAAAACAACAAAACCACTGAAACTGTTATTGTATTATGACAAAAAAAGAATATTTCAGGGAAGAGAGTTTTTAGGATGAAACATTCTTGATCATTGGTGGTCATTTACTGGTATTTACTTTTATTCTCTCCTAAATGATTTAGGAATATTGTGATTTCTGAATGACATGACTGAGATATATAAAACAGTGGAAGGTGGTTATCAATCCCAGACAGCTGAGTAAGCGGATAAAACACAAACTCATGCGTGCTGTGTAAAAAATATTGCAGTATCACAGAGTATCAAGGTTGGATTGGGGCCCGCCTCTCTGCTCAATCAGAGCTACTGAAAGCAGGTTCCCTAAGACCATGTCCACATCACTTTTCAGTATTTCTAAGATGAATATTCCACAGTAATTTCTTGGCAAACTGCTTCAGTACTTAATTACAGTAAAAAAAAACCTGTTTTCTGATAGTCATACAGCTCTTTCTATGTTTCCTTTTTCTCATTGCTTTTTGTCCTCTCATTGGACACCAAAGAAAACAGCCTGACTCCATCTTTGCATCTTCCCTTCAGTTGTTTATCTGTGTTGATGAGTTTTCCCTTGAGCCTTCTTCTCTCCAGACTGAACAGTTCTACCTCTCCCAGCCTTACCCCAAAGGAAAGATAACAGAATCATAGACTCATTGAATGGTTATGATTGGAAGGCACCTTTAAGATCTTCTAGATTCAGATCCCCTGCCTGGGTCTCCTTCCACTAGACCTGTTGTACACAGCCCTATCCAGCCTGGCCTTGTACCTTTCATAGATGGGGAGTCCACAAACTCTTTGGACAAAAAATTCCTTCCTAATATCTAACCTAAATATACACTCCTTAAACTTAAGGCCATTTCCGCTTGGCCTATTACTACATGCCATTGTCAAAAGTCCATTTCCAGGCCTCTTGAAAGCCTTCTTCAGATAGTAGAAGGTGCTACAAATTCTCACCAAAGCCTTTTTTTCTCTGGACTGAGCAACCCCAATTCTCCTAGCCCATCTTCATAGAAGAGATTGTCCAGTCCTGTGGTTAACTTAGTGTCTTTCTTCAGGACTTGTTCCAACAGGTCCATATCTTTCTTTTGCTGGGTACAGCACTCCAGGTGAGGTCTCACAAGAGCAGAGTAGAGGGAGACAATCAACTCCCCTGACCTTCTGGGAGCACCACTTTTGATATCATCCAGGCTGAAGTCAGCTTTCTGAGCTGCAAGTGCACATTACTGGATTGCATTTAGCTTCTCATCAACCAATACCCCTAAATCTTTCTCCTCACAATCCATTCTCTACCCAGTCTGTACTTATGTTTGGGTTTCCCCAGTCAGGATGCAGAACCTTGCATTTGGCTTTGTTGAACATCATGGGGTTTTCATAGGCTCACCTCTTAAGCTTGACTGGGAGTGAGAAAAAGCTAAATGAGTGCTTTGAATGGATTTCCACATGGTAGAGGTTGTCACAGGTTTGTGATCTGTGAAAAGATAACTTTACTATTGAAAAGGTTACAGTTCTGTTTTCATATACCTAAGGTAATTTACCAAGTTGGTGCAAGGTTTTGGTGATATGTTTGGTGTAGTTGAAGAGCTAAGAGCATAAGCTCAGTCATGAAAGAGTATTTTTGCACAAAACAGTACATTGAGAAAGGGCTGGTCTATCAAAGTGACAAAGAAAGAAAGTGTTTATGACTAAGACAATGTGTTTGGAACACAATTGTTTCATAAAAATTTCAATCAACTACAGATAGTTTCAATATAAATAATTGTGTGTGAATATGATTTATATTCTTTCACATCAAAGTTACTCTAAAGTTCCACTTTGTTTTGCTGCTTTTCAATGATTACTGTTTGCAGAAGTTATTTATTATCAGTGTATTTAATTTTTCTCTTTCTTGAACACTTCAGAATTTATTGGTGTTGCTGTAGAAAAGCAAATAAAACATGTTTGATTTTCTATTTCAGGGAAATCTTGAAGAGTCTTACACTTTTAATCCTCCGGTCCTTAACTGTGCTATGAGGACATTCTGGTGAGGGGGTAAGTTGGTGTAGGTCTATTACTTTGATCAGCTGAATTGTCATTTCAGATTTAACTTCTATAACAATGTCCTTTAATGACTATCGGACAGACTTTTCTTCCAGGCTCTCTTGGCAAATTTCTAAAACTGTAAATCTGTGATTTACTTCATGTATAGGAAGTCTGACTAACAGAGGTGTCAGATTATTTCTGCATTTACAGATCAACTGTATATCATATAAACAGAGCAGTTGATTCCTACATGCTCAGTTTCTTTTTGCCAGAAATCCTAGGTTCCCACACATGTGGAAATCGGGGTGATTATTGTAATTAGTTCAGTAGAGCACGAGTCACTCATGAATGATAGATATTGTCAGGTTTCCAAATTTCAGCAATCTATTTGTCAACTACTTGTCAGACTCTTTCCAGAATATTCCATATCCACACCAATATGAGTATTACGAAACTCTAAAGGCTTTTATTTTTCTGACTGCAAAGCAGGCTTGTAGATTTAAGAGGTCACTGCAACCTGTCAAAGTTCCCGGATGAGAAATTTTTTACAAAACTCTAATAAATTACATCATAGCTTCTGCTGATATTAGCAACATAGCTTCTGTTGATATTAGCAACACTCCATTAACTCTTATATAATACTTTCTAACGGGGAATTTTAATTTGAAATAGGATTATTTTGAATTTTTAAATTTAAATACTGCGTAGAGAAAACAGACACTATTGTTACTTATTTCTAGGTGTTGAAAAGTTCTGAATAATGAAAGGCCAAATGATTGTGAGGCATGTTTTAGACAATTGTGTCCCATATCTCTCAGCCTCAATATACCACGCTCATTCTTTTCTTTCAGTCAAAGTTTGTGCTACTGTTGGAGCTCAAGTGCTGGAAAAAAAATCTTCATTTTTCAATGGAACACCATGTATGTTTTGCTAAGCTAGATACCATGTACAAGAACCGTTTTATAACTTCAGTTATACATAATTGTTATATGAAAGTCATTCAGGTTCCAGAATTTAATGAGTGCAAGAAAACCTTTTGAAACTCTAGATCCTAAGAAGAATGAAGTTGTATGTTATTTCATATGCTACAGACATAGAAATGGTCATTACATTTTGTGCATCAATTGCAGAGGTAGGACCACTGATGCAGCATAGATTCTAATTCTCTGCTCTCTTGCTGTTGATATATGGGCAATTTACAAAGTAAACAAGAAAAAATATTTCTGATTTTAATTTATGAAGTTCACCCATAGTCTGTTACTTTTAAACCAGGCAGTTATTTGTTCTTATCAGTCCTTTGAGTGACTTTTCCTTCATCATATCATTGAAGTATAATGTTACTGACTACACTGTTATCTAAAAGAAGTGATGTCAGCAGTGACACCAGCAGTGTCTATTTATTGGAATGAACACCAACAATGAAATTCCATTTTAATACTAAGTTTCCTTTTCAAGGAATTTTTCCTTGCCTTTGAAAATGTGGTACAGATTACAACGTGATCTAAAATCATGCCATTTGGTCATCCTCCTATCTCATTTTATTAGCTCCAATATAAATTACTTTTATTTGAAGTATTAAAATTATCCGCTTGTGTTGCTGTTCCTACTGTAAAAATACAAGTAGTTCAGATGCACTAATTATTTTACTCAAACTAAAAAACACATTCTTCAAACAAATTCACATTATTAAAGTAAAATCTAATAAATACATATCTAATTGATTTCTGCAGTCTCTTGCACCAGATTGAGGTGTTTTTTTTCAAATAAATGTGAACTATTTATTAACATTTATATTTCACAGTTAAAGAATTCTTGATTTTCTGTGGCTGGATTCCCACTTCTTCAAGACTGTAAATCTGTAATAAATAAAATTTCCCAAAGTGATGTAACTTCATCAAATTTAAGACATTTCCTTGAAGGAATTAATAGCAATGGAAAACAATGGGAAATTAAAAATGGAAAAAAAAAACTCTGCCAAATTTACAACATGCTCTCAGTGGTTTAATATTTGTGTTGGTTTAAGAATTCTGTATTTGTGGCATAGGTATACAATAATATACAATTTTTTTAACTTCCATTCACTTTCATTTCAATTGTTATGGAAAGAAAAAAATCCAAATTGTGCGAACTATCTCTTATAGGAAGTACTTTAGCAAAACTTCGTAAGCATAGAAATGCCTGCTGAAATTTGAATAGAAGTTGCTTCTTTTATGTATTGATTTCTCCTAAACAGAAATTCAGTGATGTGTTTTCCTCTGGTTGGTGAGCACAGTTTCAGCCCTGAAAATGTCAACATAATATTCCCCTTAAGGGTGAAATTTTGATAATGCAGAAATACAAAGCATATCCCTAAGACTTCATTGTGTCTCAGATTCCATATTTAAACTTGAATGAACAGAGATACGTCTGCGGCACTTTTATGGTAATTAAGATACATGCAAGAGGAGACAATACATCTTCATTATTTAGAACAAATTTGTTGTGATTGATAAAAAAGATGAAAACTCTAGGTACAGGCATAGAAGATGCGGTCTATTACTTTTTTTTGATCATAGACTTAAAGGACGCAATAATTTTTTAAGTCTTTTATGATGGAATTCATATTATTAATAATAATATATGAGTATAAAATTCTTAACACTGACTATCATTTCAATAGCTTTGCAAGCTAGAATATGTATATTCAAGCTTTAACCTCTAGGCCATATTATTGAAGCCAATTTAAATTTGTTCAGTTTGAACATACATTCTTTTAGTTTGATAGTTTTGGCTAGCTGAAATATGATGATAGAATGGATTCAAATACTGAGGATAAAGAATTACATTACAAAAAAATTGTGTGTTTTGAAAATATTTCACATCTCACAATCGCAACACAAAGGTCAAAGATGAGACATTTATGCAGAGTCATCTGCTCCCTAAGGCAATAAGCAGTTTTGAGTCCTGTGGCTAAAGATGGATGTGGAGTCCTGGAAAAAAGTGAAGACTCCCACACTCAGGCAACACTGTAGCTATGGTTAAAAAATTTTGGTTCATTTAGCTACTTACCATCAGCACAAAATTCACTTAACCACATAATCAACCTTAAAATTATCAAAAAAGAACCTCTTTTTTTGATAAAAATCTATATTGTTCATAAATATATTTTTACTGAAACTGATAATAACATAAGGCTAGGTGTTATTTCTAATGAAGGAATAGTGATTAAGAAAGCAACCTAATAGAATTGCAAAAAGAAATCAATACAGAACAGATACATTACCAGTGAAAATATTTTTGTCCACAAAATTATATGTACTTCAAGTAATTTCATTCTTCTAGAGTTCTTTCGTTGTGTATAGGTAGAAAACTGGAATAAAAAAAATCTTCATGAATTAGTCAGGCATCTATTGAAAGTACTCTATTCTTTTCTTCATACTATTCTATTAAAGATGATTTTCAGTAAAATGAAAGGAAAAAAAATAATCTGTATTTTTCTTTCCAAGAAAATATTGGTATTTTGGTATTCCCAAATATGCAACATTCAGCAAATAGTAGTGCAAAGAAATATATAATACAGGTCAGTATTTCTCAGTATCTGAGTGCTAACCATATTAGATGAGTCACAAAAGGCAATATACAGTTAGAAAACAGAGGTTGTAATAATATAATCTGAATAAAAAATAAAATGTTGCTTCTTTGCAACTATAATTTCACTTTTCACAACCAGGTAGTACAGGATTTTGCAGCACAAGATTTGTGGTCAGATGTTTGCATAGTGGTAGCACTTTTATCATAAGTCATTTTATTGAGAGAACAGAGCTTTTTAAAGAACATTTTTAGTGCAACCTTTTGATATAAAAATATATCAATCTTCCATTATAAATATCATATGTATACTTATGGGTCATAATAAACCATAATCATGGGTTTATTATTTAAACCCATAATCATGGGTTTAAAATTTAGTTAATATATGCACTAATTTTCCTATATGTTAGGATTATTTAAAGAAAAAGTATTGATTGTTTCACAAAAGGCATTTCAAGTTCTTGTACAGTTTTGAGAGATTTTATTGCCTGGTTAGGATTCTGCATACCTAAAGATTAAATAATAATTCATAGAGAACACCTTTTTTTCTGATTTTTTTTTTTTTTTGTGGAGTTGGCCAAAACTTCATAGCAAAAGACCCTATTTTCCCACCAGGTGTTCTTGGCAAAGAACAATATAGTTTAGGAAAAAGAAGCAAAAACAACAAAAACAAAAACAAAAACAGAACAAAACCAAAACCAAAACCAAAACAAAGCAAAAATAAAAACAAAAACAAAAACAAAAACAAAAACAAAAACAAAAAAACCCACCCACAAAAACTCCAAAAACCTTGTTAAAATCCTTTTGCTTAGCAAATTGGAATGTTTTTTGTTGTTATTGTTCAGGTTTCAATTTTCAAATTTGCATAATATTAGAATTCTTATATAAAAAAAAAGTGTTTGTTGTCCAAAAGTAGCAGTGATTATGTGCAACTATGTCTAAAATTATGCAACTATGTCATGGTTTGAGCCTGGCACAGAGCCAGTGCCCCCCATGAAAATGCCTCACCCTGGTGTCTGCTGTGAGATGTGACCAGGAATAAGCAAAACAGGCTCCAACTTAAACATAAAAAAACACTTTATTACTTAAACTACAGGAAAATAGGGAAAGACCATAAGGAAAAAGAAGAAAAGAATTGAAAACCTTACAAAAAAACCACTTTCCTCCTCCCACTCCCTGACTTTCCCAATCCGATACATTCTCCCAAAACACCAACTGCCCAGCCTTGGCCCCACACTTTAGTATACTCAAACTGCAGTTCATGAAGAGGAAAGGAGTCCTTCTCGTTCCATAGGCTTCTCCTGGAAACACACTGAAACCTCGTGTGCTTCTCTGTCACTTCGGCACCGCCCGGAAAAAAAGTCCTTTTGCCGCTTGTAACATCGTCCTTCCATGCCCAGTGCTCTCACCACTGAGACATGGCCAGAGCTGCTTTTAGGGTTGTCTTTCAAGGATGCCTTGTCTCACTCCAAAAAGGCACAGTCTCTGCTTTTGGGACATCTGTCCCCCCCATATTTTTCCAACCCCCTGGGGCCGGGGGGTCCTCACGAAGAACCTTCCTGGTTTTGAGGCACTGCCTCCCCCTAAATGCAGTCTGTGTCACAGGAACAACTGAGTCCATAGCCACGAGAAAAGTCCAGCCAAAAGGCCACTCCAAATCATCTCTCCCCATCCAATCATCTCCACATTCTTCGGGCCAGGTCCTTGTCTCATCTCATCTCTCATCTCCCTTCTTATTCAGCTTCGAGGAGGATTAGCATTTTTGCAAGGCCCCAATCATGCAAGAAAGGGTTAAAAGTTTTCAGTCTCTGTCTGTCCTGGGACGAGATGATACTCCCACACGTGCTGCTGCTGCGGCCGGCCGCTCTCCCTCCCGGAGGGGGGGGGGGGGGGGGGGCTGGCTGCCCGATGTCTCGATGTCTCTTGGGGCTCCTCCACCCTTCCATCCTTGAAAGCCCCTCAACCCCATCTCTGTCCAGGCCCCGGGCCTACCGCATGGCCGCCCCTCCCCCGCCCAGCAGCAGCGGGCTGGACGGGGGGGGGAGATCTGACCTCCTCGCCGCGATGTCCAAAAGAGGGAGTGCCAAGGGCAGTGCCCTGCTTTTAACCCCTGTGTATTCTCGGAGGTGTGTCCAAACCCCACTGGCTACACCAGGTGTCAGTATGAAACTCAGAACATCCATTGGTTTGACCACAGGATCCCAGAATTCCCACTCCTTCCTGGTCAAACCACGACAGCATCCTACAAAATAAAGTTGATTTTTATCAATTTTCATGTGTTTGATAATCACAGAATCACAGAGTGGGTCAGAATGGAAAGGACCACAGTTTGGCATTTGATCCAAACTCCCTGCTCAAGCAGTGACATTCTACAGCACCTTGCACAGGATTGTATACAGACGGCTCTTCAGTATTCCCAGTGAGGGAATCTCCACAGCCTCTGGGCAATCTCTTTCAATGCATAGTCACCCACAAAACGAAGCAGTTCTTCCTCATATTCAGGCGGAATTTCCTGTGCATGATTTTCTGCCCATTGCCTCTTGTCCTATTGCTTGGCACCACTGAGCAGAGTCTGGAGCCTCTTATCACCCTCCCTTCAGATGCTTACAGACATCAATAAGGTCCTCTCTCAGTTGTCTCTTTGAGACTGAGCAGGCCCAACTCTCTCAACCTTTCCTTGTAACAGAGATGCTCCAGTCCCTTAATCATCCACTGGATCCTCTCCAGGATCTCTCATGTCTACCCTGCACTGAGGGGTCCAGGATTGGACACAGAGCTCCAGATGTGCCTCACCAGGCCTGAGTAAAGGGTCAGGATCACCTTCCTCGACCAGCTGGCAATGCTCGTCCTAATGCACCCCAAGACACCACTGGCCTTCTTGGCCACCAGGACACAGTGCTGGCTCACGGACAGCTTTTTGTCCACCAGGACATCCAAGTCCTTCTCTGCAAAGCTCCTTCTCAGCAGATTAGCTCCCAGCCTGTTATGGTGCCCAGGTTATTCTTCCCCAGGTGCAGAACCCTGCATTTGCCTTTGCTGAATTTCACAGCTCTTCTCTGCCCACCTCTCCACCCTCTCAAGGCCCTTCTGAAGGGCAGCACGACCCTCTGGGGTATCAGCCACTGCTCCCAGCTCTGTGTCATCAGTGAACTTGCTGAGGAGACCTCTGCTCCTTGCATTAATAACTTGTATCCAAGTTATTGATAAACAAGTTAAACAATACTGGATCAGTATTGAACCTTGAGGGCACCACTAGTGACAGGCCTCCAGCCAGACCCTACACTACTGATTACAACCCCCTGGGATCTGCCATTCAGTTCATTCTTAATCCACCTCTCTGTCCACTCACCTCATCCAGCTTCCTGAGTTTGCTTGTGAGGATGTTGAGAGAGACAGTGTCGAAAGCCTTGCTGAAGTTGAGGTAGACATTATCCACTGCTCTCTCCTCATTCATCTGCTTACTTGTTTCATTATGAAAGGCAATGAGGTTGTTCAAACATTACATGTCTTTACTGAACCTATGCTAACCCCTGATCCGCTTCTTGCCTTCCATGTGGTAGTCATGGACTCTAGAATGAGGCACTCACTCCATCACCTTTCCAGTGATTGAGGTGAGGCTGTAGTTCCTTGGCTCCTCCTTCATGGCCTTTTGGAAGACCAAGTTGATATTTGCTGTATTCCGTTCCTCAGGTACCTCTCCTGATCTTCATGACCTTTAAAAGATGGTCATGAGCATCCTGTCTAGGAACAGCTCTCTTGGCACTTGTGCATTCATCCCAAGCCCTTGGAATTGTGGATATCAAGTTTTCCTGACTCTAACCCAATCCTCTATGACCAAGAGGAATTTTCCATCCAACATTCATTTACCCTGGTCTCCTGGGTCAGATATTCCTGGAGGCTGGTCTCATAAGTGTAGATGGATGCAAAGAAGGCATTCCATAACTCTGCCTTCTTTACATCCTGTTACCAGGGTCTCCTCTCCATTTACCAATGGGCCTATATTCTGTTTTATTTTTCTTTTGTAATTGATATATTTGAAAAGCCTGTTTTGTTATCCTTTACATCCTTGGCCACATTTAATTTAAGATGTGCCTTGGCCTTTCTAGTCTCATTTCTACTTTGATCACCTCTCTATATTCACTCCAAGTGACCTAACCTCACTTCCATCTCCTGTGTATTTCCTGTTTACTCTTGAATAATGACAGGAGTTTTTTATTCATTCAAGGAGGTCTCTTGTCCTTTTCACTTGATTTCTTTCTCATTGGTATGCATCACTCTTGTGCCTGAAGGAACTGATCCTTGAAATTCAACCAACTCCCTTGGAGCCCTCTTCCCTGCAGGGCCTGTTCCTCTGGGACTCTTCCACTCTTCCAAGAAGATCCCCAAAGAAGCTAAAGCTAGCTCTGCTGAAATCAATGGCTGTAATCTTACTGTCCTGATACCTCTTCATTCAGTAGTGAACTGCACAATATGATGGTTGCTACAGCCAAGACTGCAGCCAACCCTCACATCATCAACAAGGCCTTTGTATTTCTTAGTATAAGGTTGAGCAGCAAAAAACTGCTTTTGGGATCATTCACTACCTATGGTACAGGAAGTTACCATAGATGTTTTCTAGGAACCTGCTGGACGTGTATTTTATAAAGCATTTCTTTTTATAGATTAGTAAAGTTGATCTTTGTGAAAGTAGGCTTTACCTGTGAAACTAATTACGATATAATCTATGACAGTGATAAACTTTCCAGAGACAGAAATTCTGTTGTACCTTATGCAAGTTATGAAATACAATATGAAGCTTTTCAAGACAAGGGATCCAGAGTAATTTTTTTTCATTTATCTTTCCAATTTTGAATTCAAATGCACTTTCACTATGTATATAATGCTCAGTGTTGTTATTTTGATTTTTCAAAGCATTGCATCTGTTGAGAATTAGTAAACAAGATTGTACAGTAACTTTCCCACATGTAGTTTTTTGTTCCTGGTCAAATCCTGAGAGAAAATTGACTTTGGAGGATTTATCATTTAGACTCATGCTCATTTGAAGTAGCTGTTTGAGGCAGCACTTTTGTAAAGGCAAGCATTTAAAAATAGTAAAGCAGGAAAGCTACTCACATTGTACTGAAGATGCTAAGCTTTGGTTTAGATTTTTAAGTATTATAATACAATTCTAAATAACATATGCCATTATGAAATATTATAATGCAGAATACTGTGTATTCTTCTCTCTTTACGTTAGAAAATATATAAAAAATTTAATCAACTTTTCTGTTTTATAAACCATTCAAAACAAATCTAAATGACTGCATATTTTCACTAGTCTTTCGGTAAACATGAATAGCAATGTTGAGTGACCCAATAGTTGACAATATATGTTAAAAAGATAAGACAGGTCTGACCTTTTTCTGAAGACTTGTATGAAAAATCTGTACATCATATCTTTACAATTTACTTGATATTCAAGATTCCAAAAAGGCAAAAATCCTTTACTTTTCTTTGTCTGTTTGCTCTGTGCTTTCAGCATGCTTTGATGCTATAAACAACTATAGTTAGTTTCTTTTGTTGAATTCATGATTGTTGTTCTGATTTCCTATAGTAATATGGATGACATCTTGGAAGAATAAAAATGCCTTTTTACTGCTTAAAAATGAGCAGGTTGCTGTTACATCTGAACCCTCTGACAATACCTTACTGATATTGTACTAGAAATCATGAACATTGGATTTTTCGGTTTTTTACTTATTTTTGGGGAAGAATAATATCGGTACTTGGCAAAAGTAATTTGTTCAAAGTGTTTGTCTTCACCTTTGCAGGTGAATGGAAATATGTTCCTGATAAGGAACATGCTATTATATAGAAGGGATTTAAATTAATTAAGTCACTATGATGTACTACATGACCGGTATCAAGAAATTCACAGCCATAGTACAAAGCAAGCTCCTAACAGGTTGGTGTTATGCCATCACAACAACTGGCTTCCTGCATTGGTTTTCAAAATCCATAGTTTCCACATTTTCATTGTACAACTATTACTGGTAGAAATTGGGTTTTGAAAATGCCTGCAGAACAGAAAATATTTTATTATAGTCACAATATAAGATGCATTATTCAAATATATCAGAAAAACACAACTTTTAAATTTGCTAAAAACCCTTTAAATTTTCTGAACAGCTGCAAAGAAAATACTGATATCAACTTTTTACTTTGATTATTATATTTGCATTTTCTATTTACAGGATCAGATTTCTACTCTTTTTTCTATATTAGTTCTTTTGTGATAATTCATGCCTTAAAGTCTTTCATAGACTTCTTTTGTCTATGAGAAGCACAGCATCTTGTCAGATATGGTGCTCTCTCAAAATGTAAAACAAAGAAAGCGAAAGCAAAATCAAAAGTAAAACCAAACCAACCAAACAAACAAATAAAAAAGACCCTAAAAACCCAACCAAAAAAATAGCCCACCCAAATCCAGAAGTTTTCTATACTTATAGCAAAATGCCTTTTATACATAAACTTTTATTTTACAGGCAATAGCACATAACTCTATGTCCCTGAAATAAGATATTCTCAAATTAGGAGAAATTGCTTATAGTATAGGTTAGCAATTATGGTGACAGTTCTAAAACTGGAATACAAGAGAATATTTTTTTCAGCCCCAGAGTTTGAAATGTGTTTACTTAATTTGTTGCAATATATTAAAAAAAATACAAGATTTATAACTCCAGAAACCCGAGAGAAGAAGAATGACTTTGGATAGAGAGTTCTGCTCTAAAAATTTTTGTCATTAAATAGCCACTTCATATAATTCATTCATATGGACTAGTAGAGCCATGAAAGAAATTTGTTCAAAGTAGGCTGACTGGTACTTACTCTATTGTAATGCTTCTGATAAGTCCCACATTATTCAAATACAGTAAACATAGATTTTTCCCAATAGTATACAGTGCTTTTATGTCTTAATAACCAGATTTAAACTATGCATTAGATTACAAAGGGAAGAGTTGCTGTAAGAGCAATAGGAAAAAGAATCATACCTAGGAAAATCAAATGGCCTGATCCTGAATTCGTTTTGGTATATGAGTTGGAGAGATTTTCAAATGCATTCAATTCCCTTGGTGAATGTCATGTTTCCTCAAATATATTTTCTTTAGAGATAACATATAAAATTTCCTTTACTTCTATGGCAAGAAATTAGGCAAAACACCATTAAAAAGAAGCTATGAAGTCTGTCAGATGGGATGAGAAAAATAGTGCATTTGAAGGAAACTGCTGTTTTATTCTCCAAAAATTGTTTCAGACTAGAAGACAGTGATACATTTCATGATTCCTCTCTTTGCAACATGACTTAATGACAGATACTTTAAAAACAAGCAAACAAACACCCAGAAGTTCCTCCTCAAAAATCAATGCCAAATTATTTCTTGAATATTTAGATGTGAGAACTTAGTTATCTAACATAATGGGTTTAATTTTTTTATATACCGTGTATACAGATTCAGCTGTCTGATTGTTTTGTTCTATTTTAATCAGACATTTTTACAATATCTCTTTAAAAAAAAAGCAAAAAACAAACAGGTACTGATGTTACTCCTGTAATTCATTGCACAAAGAAGAAGTCTGTATTTCATAGAGTCATAGAATGGTTTGAGTTGGAAGGGACCTTAAAGGTGATCTAGTTCCAACTCCCTGCCATTAACAGGGATGCATTTCACTAGACCAGCTTTCTCAGGGTTCCAACCTGGCTGTGAATGCCTCCATAAATGGGCATCCGCAGCTTCTCTGGGGTCTGGGTCCAAAGCCTAACCAGCCCCACAGAAAAGAATTTTTCCCTAATATCTAATCTATACCTACTCTCTCTGAAGCCATTCCCACTTGCCCTGTGACTACATGGTGTCATACGTAAATTATCTTCCTCTTCATTGTAGGTTCCCTTCAGGTACTGGAAGGCTTCTGTTTAGTCACTGCAAAGCCTTCCCTTTTCCAGGCTGAAAAATTTCTTTCCTTGTGGAAGTGCTCCATTTCTCTGATCATCTTGGTGGCCTCCTTCTGGACTCAGTTCGAGTCCATGTCCTTCCTGTGCCGGGGACCCCAGAGCTCAGTGCATCACTCTGGATGGGGTCTCACAATGCAGAGTACAGGGACAGAATCAAATAACCTCCCTTAGCCCTCTAGCCATGCAACTTTTGATACAGACCAGAAATAGGCTGCAAGTTCATTTCTCATCCAACAGAACCTCTAAGTCCTCCTCAGCAAGGCTGCTCTCTTATCTGTTCACTCCCCCAGCCTGTGTTGGTACTAGGGATTGCCCAAACCCATGTGCATTTCTGAAATAGCAAGCAAAAGCTAGATTTGTAGAATTCAAGAGTGAACTTTAAAGTGTTTTTCCTGATGATATTATGAAGATTTGGCTAAGGAAACAACATACATATAATAATTTTTTACCCACATCCTCTCATATACAGCTTGTGATTTTTTTCACTGCATGAAAAATATTTGTCACAGTTTGTTCTAATGCAGAAGTGTATTTCCAAAGAAGCAATAAGTATTAAATCCTTTTCATTAAGACGTATACTCTGTAAATACTACACTAGATGACTAGTGTAGGTGACTTTGTTCTACTCCCCTTCTTTTTTTTTGTTGCCTGCTTAAATTTTTATCTAAGGTAATAACAATAATTATAAAATTTAAGTCAGCAGCTGTTAGCATACATATTTTTGTTGCTGACAAATTCAATTAAAGACATTGCTAGCTAAACCAATCAAGTAACAGGTAGCTCAAAAAAGGTCAACTCTAAATTATTGTTTCCCATAATAATTTCCCAAACCATTAAGTTTGAAAAATTAATTTGAAATTGAATCTCATAAAAGTAAATTATGGAGAATGCCTTGCTAGTTTGTGGGTATTCTAAAGCATAAAACTGTATGTCTTCCATGCAAAATGCTTCTCCTAGTATTGTCCAGGTTGCAGCGCAAGTACAGAAGGTTCCAGCAGTATTTGCATTAAAAAACCTATTTACAGGAATGCTAATTCTAGTCAGGAAGATTTTTTTCTACCTTATAATAACATACCAAATATTCTTATTTTATTTTGTTTTGAATTATGTTTTGGGACATTTTAAAAAAGACAAGAAAGAAAGTTTGGTTCACAGTAACAAACAAAGCTATTAAAATAATCATAGTATCTTTAGAAGTTGAATAATTCAACAAGGAATTAAATTTCCAAAATTCTAATGTGAGTTTAAACTTCACCATGAATTAAAATGCAAATGAGAATTAAAACACCTAACCCCAAAAGAACTTAAGTCTAAAATAGGATGAATCAGTTATTTACACAGCTACATTAAGCTTTTAGTTACTGTAAACCAAGCCAAATTAAAAGTAATATTTACCAATAATTCTACAAAACTGAGGTTTCATGTTCCCTGATTTGTTTCTTCTAAAAATTGCAACAGCTTGTGGAAGTTAAAAAGAGCTTGAAAAGCTACAGAGGTAGGGAATTGAACATGATCACAGTTGTTTTTAAATAGTATTTTAACAGTGAATGCTGGTTAAAGACAGCTTTTCCTGAGAATATCAACTAACAAAACAATAAAAGTCAGTAAAAACTATTCAAAAAGAGGGATAAAACCAATACACATATAGGGTTTATAAAGGAAATGACTATTAAGCACCTGAGGTTAGTCTGGTAGGTACCATAATGGTTTCAGTGATCATTCATCTGGAATTTAAATGTCTATCCTTCTTTCTTTATTTCACAATATTGTTTATGGTGAAATTAAATATATGCATGCTGAATTATCTCATGGATAATTTATGTGCACTAGAGCTAAAACCCAAAACAAACAAAAACCAAACAAAAAACCCAACGACAAAACCCCCAAAATCATCAGGACTGCCCATGAATATCTCTTAGAAAGAGTTTTGGGGAATCACCAGGTGCTTCCACAACACATCCCCCGCTTCTACAAAAATGTGAAAGCAGTTGATTTATAATTGCTCCAGAACAGTAGTTTAACTCATGTTAGCCAAAAGAGCTTCACAGTTTTCTGGTCACTGTAGGTGCTTATTGACATGAAAAAGTGTGAATCTATAGCCTTCTTCAAAGACAGGCATTCACATTGTTTTAATAGACTTAGGTGATGCTGACTATTCTTCTTACCCTTGTCTGGGGTGCCCTATATAAAAGCTTTGATTTACTAGTAAAAAATTGTTATTCAGGTTTTCTTTTATATATGAAAGAATTTTTTTGATTAATTGCTATCTCAAAGACAACAAAAGTTTCTGGCACATTAAAGCCACCATCTAGTTAAACAGTACCACACTGAGAGATTACGGGACTTGAATTTCATTATATATTTCATTCTATTCTATAAATAGATTTTAAATTTTAAAATTTAATGAATTTTAAATTTTTATCCTTGGTAGTTGAGATTTATTTCCTTTTAAGACAGAAATTATGTCTTTGACAAATTGCAACAATGTCAGATTCTTAAGTGCAAAAGTTCAGGTTTTTTTATTTTCTATTCTGTAGGTATTATTTTTTTTCCCAAACTGTAGTGGCAGATTTGGTTTACTTAGAAAAGTGATTGGTTGCAAGAGCTTTTGTTATAAGATGTTAGGTGCAATTTGATTTGGGATGAAAAAAGAGGAATTTTGTTTCCTTCTTGTCAATCTTTCTTAGTGGATAGATATTGAAGGCTTCACATGAAAATATAAGTGCTCAGCTGTCAGTTTCTAACATGAATTAATTGTGGCAAGAGAACACAATTCACACGTAAGTTTTAACATATAAAGTTGAGAACCTACATGCTTATATTTAAAATATATCACTGCCTCAGACATACATATCATTTTTGTCTGTTATTATACAAGCTAAAATAAGGTGTTTTAATTTTAAAGGAATGAAGGAATAAAATTCAATATGCAAAGTTTAAGTAAACTGTGGAAAGGGATAAAATGTCATTTTTTTGATATATACAAACTAGTCAATAGAAATATATCTTTTTGAAGAGTGCTTCTAGTTAGACCAGTGAAAGCTGTATAAAATAGATAAGAAACTTATTTTCTCTAACTGATGCCATACAAACTGATAGGAAACCTTTCAATTTCAATGGGAGTGGATGGTGACACCAGCCAAGAGTGTTTTAAGAAAGTTATTTCATCCAATTCTCAATGTGACAAATATTTGACTGTATCATTTACTACAAGGGGTATAGGAAATATAATTTTCATTATATATTTTGACTTTTCTCAGTATAAGAAGTTTAAAAACATTAATTTGCATGCATACATGATGTATCATTCTTTCATGCGTTCATATTCATCAGTTTTAAAAATGCATAAATAACTTGAAAGCAAGAAAACAAATGCCCAGTTACCAGTCTTTATACTTCACATCCTTATACTGACCAGCATAATTGAACATTCCATTTACTTTAGGTTTACAGTTACACAAGACAGAAAAATAGAGTAGTAGTGATTACAGTTATCGCTCTGCTGGATTCCTTGGACTGAAAGATTTTCTGGTGAGAGATTTGAGCATTTGGCCAATTTGTATATGATCTCCTAACTTCCAGTTAGCAGTTAGACCAGAAGCCTAGCAAAAACTATAGCTATTACTTCCAGCTAATCTGCATATATGGGAAATAGAGAACAAAGACCAGCTGTGTATTTGTAGTTCAAAGGAAATATAGCTAGCTGGGAAATAAAGATGCGATCAAAACAGTGCCTTCAGTTGTGTAAAATTGAAACAACTAGTTTAATTGTTGCATGTGATAAGTTCAAGCAGATGCTGTACCTGATAAATGGACCCTAATGTTTTTTAAAATTCTAAAATTTTTTTAAAATTCTGAAATAGCCTAGAGACTTCATTGATAGGATTATCTGAGCCCCAAATACTCATTGCAAAAGGGATTTCTATTGAAGTTTTTCTATTACAAACCATAGACTTGTAAAGAGAACAGAAATACTTCTTAGGATATCTTTCAGATAATTTTTGCTAATAATCATGTTCATGAAGTGAAGCATCCTTCTTATGCTTTGGAAACTAAAAAAAGTCTCAGGTAAATTGTGATGTCTTAGCACCAGTTCAAACAGGAATAATGCTATAGCAGCCATAAAGATATTAATTATATTCCTGTGAGAGAATTCATAGATACAATTGGGACATAAATCCAGCTGAACCAAGACTGTCAGGATAGGAATGAATTGAGTGTTTCAAAACCAGTGATTTATTTTTCTGGCCCAAATCACACTGAAAGCTTAAAACAATTTCATTAATTACATACCTTCTTTTTAAGTATCTATCCAATTGGTGCAGTAAGGGTTGTCATCCATTTTGCTGACTTCATTATTCTGGAGATTTTTATCGGTAAATCTAGATATATTTTCTACCTACTGGGAAAACACCTTGATACTCCCTTGAAAGTTCTTAGCTCTGTTGAAGAGTTTCATGCATAAGATAGGGGGATTGTTTGTCTTCACTACTTGGAGATGGCACATTTTTACTGGTAGTATAATACTTCTTCAACAGAGAACAACTGAAGGCTATTACTGCCCTTGTCGTCCTCCCCTTCCCCATCATAGTTTGTTGTTTGTGAAGGAATGGAATGTTCAACACAGCCTCTCCACTTAGTGGGCTTTTTGTCCTTTACTTCTCTACTATCTGCAGTGTCAGAACATCCTCATCTTCTCAATCCCTTTCAATCTTTGAGTGACTTCCTCAATAATCATCAAGCTCCTGCAGTAGGTTATTGGTATGTCTGACTTTCCTGCTTAATTGAATACTGTTAAAATAACATAAAATATCAGAAAAAACCCTGCTAAATGGCTATCCCTTGACACCACTTTGCAAGTATAAAATAGTATGCTCTTTAAATCTTTTTAAACTAATTTTCATAGATATTTTTTACAATGTTGCAATGTCTCACTATCTCATTTCTGTTGCTCCTTGAGGCATGCTTTAACAGCTCAAGCATGGTGATATAGATCTGTCAGCCTCTACCACTACCAGGTACATGCCCCAGTTCTCTCAGTAGTCTCTGTGGAAAAAAAATACAAGATTATATGCCACTTATTTTATGCAGATAATCCCACCATGACTCAACACAAATCCCTGTCTCATTCTGTAGCTCTAGACCACTTAGTAAAGGATCTATGGGGAGAAAAACAGCTGTTTTACATTCAGCCTTTTTACCAGATTTAATATGATTGTTCCTAGGAAGAGAAAAAAAATAATAATATTTACTCAATTTTCATAAAAGCATGGGAATTCTGGGAAAATACTGTAAAGAAAACTACCTTTAGCCCATTTTGTCTTTGAAGTATAAACACTTTTAAGTGTTCATACTTCAATTTTCTACTTAATGCAAACTATATGTTATCATAGGCATCTTTGTGATGTTACAAGATAAACCTCCTATCTCCTGTAAAGTAGTTCTAGATTGGCAAACTGACAAAAGCTAAATTCAAAGCAATTTAACAAATTAAAATAGGTGACAAATAATATTTCTTTTACTCCAATTGACAAGAAAATTGGAAACAAGTTAAAATTAATCCACTCAAATACAAATTTTTTTGCAATTATTAGCTTCTTCATGAAGTTAGCTTCTTGCCTACAGGATCCAAAACCAAAGCTACCAGCTTGAAATGACGATATTGATCAGTTTGTCTTTTTTCAAAAAAAACCCCTATATAAAATAAAACCTAATGTATATTCTTTTTCCTGTGTAGTATTATCTAGATTTCTGATGGTGGTTCTCTCTAGTGTTTTTAATAGACTGTTTTTCAAGGATTGCATCCTTCAATTTATTTACTACTTTTTTCATGAGAATTCACATTAACTATAGAAAACATAATTTCTTCACCAGAGAGTCTTCTTCTGTAATTTATTTGTGGCAAACTATCAGTATTACATAAAAAATTAAATGTCGTATATAATTTTGAACTACGAATTTTTAAGCTGGGAATTTGCTTGTCATATTTCTTGCTATTTACCTTTCTTTTTTCATGGTCTTCTGTTACTTGCAGGATTCAGGATAATACCCCCTGGGTCCCAGTGTCCTGTTATTTCTTCCAGATCTCTGTAGTCACAACTGTTATGCTCCAGGTTGCCTCGTTTGGTATAACTGGTTCAGACAAGGAAGAACAGCAAAGGCTAACAGTCAGGGAGACAGGCAAGTTTTGACTATCTCCCCGCTGCATCCGGTGTGTGAGTCTACATGAAGTAACTAACTTCCCTAGACCAAAAACCAAGTCAGCTCTTGAGGGCTGCTAATCATCCCCCACAGCAGCAAGTGACCTGCTGATATCATTTGCTTTTCCTTTTAATGTTCCTTCATGGGTCAAGGTCACATGTCCTGGATTATTTGTTTGAAAGTAAGATTTTATAGATGTATAAAAATTGATCTGTTTTAAGAATCAAAAATAATCCAAAAGAAATTTTTAAATATTTGAGATGTTTGCCTTTTTTCATATTCTATTAAAAATATTATATGCAATCATATTAAAAACAGCAAGTTATAAAAGATGCAGTAAATTAAGCTAAATTAAGCCTAGGTGGTTCTTTGCTTTGTAAATGCTCAACATAAAAGACAGTCATTCTGTTTATGGAAGTTATTAATCTACTTCCATCCTGGTGCTAGAACACATCTCCTGAAAATTCGAGTGAAAAATTAAGGTTATATTGTTTTTCTGGGTAGATCTGAGATGGGAAATAGTGAGAAATACATAAAAAGTTACCATGTGAAGTATCATGAGAAGATTTTCAGATCACCTATTGATCAGATCACCTATTGAAAGGTGAATCAAGATCAGAATGCATCAGGAGTTTAGGAAAAGAGACTGAGACAACTTTTAAGTCAAGAGGGAGAAAATCTCTTTAAAATGAAGATCTCAAATGTTAAAATGTCATGAAGAAGAGGTACCAATGTATAGGAGAAGTGGAAGACAAAGACAGACAGCATGATAATTATTAGTGCTAAAGTAAAGTGGAATTATATTTGTTGAGCTTTTTGTATGTGTAAAGTGCCACTGACCTACCTAGTATCCTTTTGTCTTTTGCTACTTATTGGGAGAAACAAAACAAAGTATAATACAGACTTACAGAGGAATAGAAATACCTAAATGAGAAATGTGATTTACAGAACACTTCTATAAACATCCACATATATCAATTAGATAGGTCACAGACAGGCACAGACAAAAAAAACTAAGCACAGTGCAACATACTGTATTAGAAGATCAGAATCAAATTAAAATTATCTAGAACAGCCTCTGTTATCAATCCTATTAACAGCTTCTGCTCCAGGATGAGAAGCTCTTGGCCCTTAAATTGATTGCAGTACTTCACCAAATCATTGAATGCATTGGAAGGGACCTTAAAAATCATCTAGTTCCAGCCCACCCTTGACCTGGACATGGATGCCACCCACTAGATTAGATTGCGCAAAGCTGCATCCAAACTGGGTGAACAGTTCCAAGAATGGGATGGATAATCTTGACTTGATCAAAGATGTGGACTATTAATTATCTAGGTTTGATTGTGATATTTTCCCACTGATTTGGCAGCTGTCACAAAATTATATTTGGCTAAACTCCCAGACATCAAAATATGGGGTGGACCAAAGAGATTGAAATCCCTCCATATGTCAGTGTGATTTTATCATTTTTAACACAGCGTATTTCAGATCTATGCTGCGTAAAACTAACTAATTTTACTAAAATCAAATCAGTTAAGCTATCTCCTAGTATTAGTAAGGTCTATTATTGACAGTTCCCAGGCCATGTGGAGTCTTTTGCTCTAAGAAACTCAATTTCACAGACACTGCTCTTTGCTCACAGATTCTCATTGATAATTATGTCGTTGGAGTTATCTGAGAACTTATCACAAGTATGTCATGAAAAGATCAGAGACTGGTTATTTTAGGGGATCCTTCTGTTTAGTGCTACAGTTGTAATTTGCAACTGTTCCTAAAGAGAAGCACACAATCTTTTGAAACTTTGTATTGCTTTAAACTTTTCTTTAGGCAAACAAATATCTCAGTCAATATGCAGATTAGAATAGTGTTTCTGATACAAATTAACACATGACAATACGAAAAGATATAAAAGTCCCTCCTTTTTTTAGTAAAAATATTTTTGGAGATATCATCAAATAAGTTGAATATTTGTGAAGAGTATGTGCAGGGAGAGCCCCAGTTTGTACCTTGAGAATAGCTGTTCATCCTATTAGAACTGTTTCCTGAGGGTTCCCCTCACTTCTACAGCCTATATCCTTTGCGTAAGAGCTATGTCCCTGTTGTGATTTGAACAGTGTCTGAAATAAGCACACCATATGTTCAAAAATACAGTTGAATTTTTTTAACCCTGCTGCTTTTGTATGAGTTGTGTGGATGAGCTGTCTTTTTCAGCTTTAACAGGTAGTTGCAGGGTTATGTGAAATATATACATGGAAACAGAGTGACCAGTGCTGTTTATAAGTGATATGCTTTCATAATTTCGTGCAGATTTCATATTTTCACTTCATGGAGTCAGGTTCAGACTAATAAAATGACCAATTGTAAAACTTAGCTTATTTTATATTTTGAAATTTCTCTCTGATTTTCTCTTTTTTTCTCTCACAAAAGTTATAAATGCCAACTGTGGTAGACTTGCTTTTGACTGTTCAACTTTATGGGCATGTCCATTCTGTACAAATCCATTGATGTGAAGAAGTGTACTGTGACGTAAAACTGAAAAATTAGGAAGGAGAATTGAATGAGGTTATGAGTTACTATTATCTATAAAACCCATAAGGAAGAAGCATATTTTTCACTAGCAGTCTGGTTTGCTTTTTGTGGCCTTACCTGAAGTATGAACGAATTGAACTATATATTGTTTCTTTTGAAAATCATAAATGCCATATAAAGGTTATATATATAAGAATGTATATATATATATATATTTATAAGAAACAGAGAAAGAAAAATATAGGGAAAATGCCACAAAATACTCTGAGAGGAAGTATCTGGCCCTGCTTAGTTTTATTTTTATGTATGTCTATATATTTGTATATAATATATGTTCTCTGTAGGGAAGACATAAAAAAACCCAAATCTGAATATGTTTAACCAGAAAAAAGTACAGGTATACATAGAAATGTACAGGTTAAAAAAAAAAAAATATATATATATGTGTGTACATTTTATTTCATAAAAACAGCTATATTTTATAGCTATACAATAATTGGAGATCAATTTTTTATTAGAAACACAAATTCAAATTGTCATTCTGATGAAATGGTTTAATCCTTTAAGTTTTCAAGTATTATATAAGAAAATACATACTATTGTCCTGAATGATCCCCATCATTCACAGAGTGTGAATTGTCTCTGGCAGTAGGGAATGTTAGAGACAATTGTTTATAGAGAATTAAAAGTGACAGCAGGAGGATAGCTGGTGTCAATAAGTCAACTATGCCAAGTCAGTTTTCCTCAGTGTACTATGAAATTATTTAATTCCTTTGAATTACACACTGATGCAGTCTTTGACTATCATAAATAGGCAGAAGGAATTTATTAAATTTCTGTCAGCTAATCTGCATTTTTAAAAGTGGATTATATTGCAATTATATGTGTAAATACCATCCTACTTTTTTTGCCATATCTTCTTTTTGCACATCTCTCCAACATTTACAATAATTTCTGCACATATGCAGGAAAACACTTTTTTTTTTTTTGCAGGTAAACGAGACAGAAGGTGTGGGATGAAAAGAAAAAATTATCAAAGTGATAGGGATGGTAAGCGGTGGTGGATTTGAAGTCCTATGAATCCAGGAATTTTCAGCTCAAAATGTGAAGCAATAATATAGCTGAAGTACAGAGATGCAGCTTGTTCATATTAATATTCAGAGCTTTTGATTGGCTAAATTCAACTGAAGTCATGAAGTCTGTTAGTGCTTAAGCTGAAATACCAGCAGGCTTCTGTTGATCCTGTAAGAGAAGATAGGAGATCATTTTTCACTCCTGTAATTTCATGAATCTTGATGCCGTATACCAGATAAATCTGTTAAGATCTAGTGGCAGAATCTTCTGCAGTATTTATTTTGTGTAAGTATACAAGCAGGTGGTTTAGATAAAATTTTTGATAAAATTTTATACCAATACCCACCTGAAATTCCAAAGCACTAGGGTTTTCACAGTCTTCCCTTCCCAGGGAATATTGATTCAAATATCTGGTGTTCCTAATAGTAATGCAAGTATTAATATGAGTACATTTTATTTCTGATCTAATGTGTTAGATTATAAAACAGAATAGTGTCAACAACAGGTAGCTGATTTCTTTACGAGTTTTTTTCCCCTGATGGATCTGCAGTTAGGTCAAGAGCTAGGCATATTTTATATAAGTGAGAGGTCGCCAGCGAGCTACGTGACTATTCTAACAGCTTGATAATTGTTCTAGCCCAGGGTAGTACTTCCCTGAAATTGGGCTTTTTATTTGTGTCCACAGGGGGTTTACATTTCTCACGATATATTACTTCCCTGTGCATGAACAAAATTTTCTTTTTTTTTTCCTTATATTTTTATACTCAAAGAGGCGAACCCATTTATTTATTGACATCAGGAAATGGAACATCTGCTTCCCAGTAGTTGTTGAAAGGTATTCTCATGCTATGTGGGACATAAGTAATTATGAATAGGTAGTATAAATAAATTCTTGTGGTAGAGAATATGCTAATCAATGGTAAGATGAAACATTTTAAGCTATTAATTGACTATTTTGATGGTACAGCTCTTTAGAATATTGATATAAAAACCATGTCAGATGATTGAATTCTGCATAACATCCACTAGCGATGATAAAGTGTAATGCTGACGAGGTTTGAAAAAACACTGTTTTAATATAATCAGAAACAGAGAGGAGAGGGAATATTTCAGTGCCCATTTACAATGTTGAAATATTCAGTTAAGTGCTGTATCTGTACAATACACTGCACTGCACAGTCCGGTTCAGATCTAGCTCTATGTTAATGAATTTTTTTGTTTGGGATTTCATGTTTATTTTTTACTTATTTCAATAGAAATTATCAATTTAGGTGCTGAGATATCCAGACATTTAGAAAATGGTGGGTGTTATTAGTCCAGTGATCTCCACATTAGGTTGCAAAGCTTCAAAAGTAAAATACATAATGTTGGTGCAAGCAAGTATCCATATTGAAAAAACATAATAAATAATAACTAAAAATAAAACAACAAAAAAAGTAACTACTCAGAACATCTAATTTGTAACATTTCATTCTCTTTTAATTTTATGCAGAAAAGCAAGATAGTCGAACCTGAATATACTAAGGTTCCTTTTCAGGCAAGCTAAAAATTGTAGTTGCTCCTCTGCTAACTGATATAAAGATCACTACAGACTCTGGCACAAATTATTTTAGTAAGATTACTACCATGCCAGATTTTCAAAACAATGTACCACTGTGAATCATGCAGAACCATTGTGTACTTTTAAAAACAACACTGTGTCAGTGACAAATAATCAAAGTTGTGTTCAGCAAAAAAGTGTGTTCTTTAGTTCATAAGATATAATGAATAAAACAAAAAAATTAGATACATTTTGTTACAAAGTACACAATACAACAGTACCATTTTGGTTTTTTACACGTATAACTATATTAAGAATAGCAAAGCTTTCTGTAGTCTCTAGAAAATATCCTTTTGGAAAACAAGTTCTCTCAGATCTAATGCATGTGTGATTGATGAACTTTTTATGAATTCTACCATCACAAGTAAAATGTATTTACCATTATCCTTTTTTTCGGTAATCACTAGGGGCGGCCTAAATCACTGTTTGTAACAAGGAACAAAATAAAATAATACCACCAATACTCTCATCCAATCAACCAAACTGAAAAAATTGTACTTTAAGCTATACTTTAAGTGGTCTGAAATTTAGTGTTTCCAACTTTCTACAGTTCCATATAGTGCCCCAAAATATATATATATAAAGTCCTCACAAATTACCATAAAGAAATCAAGCACCTGTTATGTGCTTGACAGAAAATGCTTTTTGGAGAAGTCTAGTAGGGGACAAACCACTGTTAACTGAAATAGTGGGTTTAGAGATAAACTGATAGTGTAAAACAGTTCCTTTTGATGGAAGGTGATCTTTTACTCTGGGTAACAGTGGGGCTTAGGCAAATTAATTACTAGGGCAAATGAAATGTGATTGCTCAGCAGATTACCAGATATCTACCAAAGCTGCTCTATCATTCCCCTCCTCAGGTGGACTGCAGAAGAGAAAATAAAAGTAAAGGCTCATGGGTTAAGATAAGGACAGGAAGAAATGAGACACACCAACTACCATCATGGGAAAAACAAAATCCATTTAGTATACTTTGCTAAATAAAACAAAAACCTAAAAATTTCTTACCTTCCCAGGTTTAACTTTGCTCTCCACCTCCTCCCCTCTCCAGTGGCACAGGGCGGGAGTGGGTATTGGGGTTAGTTCATTGCATGTCTCTGCTGCTACTTCCTTCTCACACTCTTCTTGTGCTCCAGTGTGGAGCCTGAGCAATTCTTCAAGAACTGCTCCACCATGGATCACAATTCCTGCCAGAAAACCTGTCAGTGTGGGTTTCTTTCTCCATGTGGCCACAGGTCCTCCCAGGAGCCTGCTCCAATATAGGCTTCACACATCTCCACAGATGGTCACAGCTTTTACTCAGGCACACCTGCCTGCTACAGCAAGGATCTCCATGGGCTGCAGAGACAGCTTGACTCATGATGGTCTTCACCAGGAGCTGCAGGGAAATCTGCTTTGGCACCTGTAGCAGCTTCTCCCGCTCCTTCTGACTCCCACCACCAACCTTGGTGTCTGATGGTGGCTGTTTCTCTTTTATGACCTCATGCCTCTCTACTTTGGCCACAATTTCTTTTTCACAATAACTTTTTCTCCCTTCTTAAATATGTTATCCCAGGCTGTGGTGGTTTCAGTTCGAAACCAGGAGGAAATACTAATTTTGAGATTTTCTCAGCTAATGTATTAAAGAATGTGGTGGGTTTGGCGTTGGCTAATCACTAATAAACTCATTTCTTGCTGTGAGATAGGATTAGGAGAAAGGCAAATCAGGCTCAAAACTTAAGAGGGTATAAAGAAAATTTTATTAAAAGTAACTAGAAGGACAAAAAATAGTAAGAATCAAAACAAACCTTTCAGGACACTTCCTCTCCTCCCACAACTTTTTCTTTCTTACTGACAATGTAAAGAAACTAAACTGAAGATTTCTAGTCAGTTTACTACTTCTAAAATAGTTTTTCTTCAGTTTACGGAGGGAGAGAAGTCCCTCTTGTTAAGGTTATAGAGACTTCTCCATAAGAGGAAAAACCAGTTCTCTCAAGGCTCTCAATTTCTTCACAAATAGCAGCTGCCCAGGGAACCTGCCATGGTGAAGTCCTTCCCATTTCTACAAGCCTTTCCACAGCTTATTGATGAGCTATATTGACTTATGAGGTATTGTTTTAAAGATGAGTTGCTCAAAAGCAAAAGTTTTCATTATCTAGTTCTCAAATCATCTTCATCCATGGGAACAGAGATCTTCTTCTCCTGGAAGCACAGGACTACTCTTTTTTCTCTTTCTCTGATCAAATTTCTAATGGGATCACAGCTATTTCAACATCTGCTTTTCTTAGCATGGAGGCTTTTGCTTGATATCAATTTGAGCACTTTCATCTCCCAGTAGTTCATGTGTTATAAAGAAAAAGATTCCTTTCTCTATAGCTTACAAGAGGATTCCAGCTCTAAAAACAAAGCCTCTCCCCCTCCCTCCCATCTGACACTTCTTCCACTGACTTCGATGTCTTTATGCTGTTCTTTTACATGCTTGCATCTTGTTCATTTCTCTCACTCAAGGGAAGACTGAAGCACTGAAAAGATGAACATCATGCCTGAGGCCTACATGAACCACCAGTAATTTGTGGCAGGGAGCTGCAGCTGGGCTGTGTCAGCATCAGCTTCATGGTTGGTCTTTGGTTTTTTACATAGGCTGCAAAGGTCTCTGGTCTCAGCTGCCCTGGGGAAAGGGGATTTGATGATAAGATCTTCACAGCTGAGACTAAACCTGCTCCAGCTGTGGGCTCTACAGCCTCCCCCGCCTTCTTGCCCAACAGCTGCTGGGGCCCAGTTGTGAAGAGCAAGGAGGAGGGATTGAAGCAAGTCATGGCCCTGAAGTTACAACCAATAGCGCAAAAGAGCAAGTAGATCTCAGTGGTTAGGGGGAAAGTATGCACCTGAAGACAATAACCTAAAGCACACATAACATTGAGTAGCTCGGCTCTCGTGAGAAGCACGATCAATAGATAACCATGGCTGTAGGTCAAGAATATTACCTAGAAGAATTCTGTAGACTAGGGGAATTCAAAGGTGTACTGGGACATGCCTCGTTTACGAGACTGGGTGTTGTGCACAGTAGATAAGTTTCTGGGTCTTTGAGTAACACTTGCGGCTTGGCCATGGGTAGAAGCATTTGGGCTATATGGTACTTGAAAAAAGAATGTATCTGTTAAGTGTACTGGCTGAATATCAGCTGTTTAAGAGATAATGTTTGGGTTTTTGATGGAGTGGCATGACGTGTGACGTGGATTATCGTACATTTCATGGACTGTTTGATGGGGCAGAGAGTGTGATGAGAGGGGCTGGCATGTAGCCCGAGGAGGAGGAAAAGGCCTGTGGCAGGACTGCCTAGGCCCGGCCTGGCCAAGATGGGGGACCAGGCTGGGTCCTGCCACCTCCTCACTGACCATAATGGAAAGAGAGAGTTCCCGGGGTTTTTTGTCTTTAACATGTTTGTTTCACAGGGATCTATCCAGCTTCTCAGTAGTTCAACAGACTGTAAGTTGCACAGAAAGCTTTGCATCCCTTCCCTGAATTTCCTCCCAAACTATTACACAGGGATACTACCAACATTGTAGATGGGCTCTGTCTTTATCAGTCATGGGTCCATCTTGAAGTCAAGTGGTACTTGGGAAGATTCTAGAAGCTACTCATGGAAGCCATCCCTGTAGCTGCCTTTCCAGTCTCCCAAAACTTTGCCACGAAAACACAATAAAAAAGGGTGTAATGGCATCACAAAATTAATTGTAAAATGTATTTTTGAAAATTATTTTGATAAATAACTTCACCAAACTTTAGTAAAAGCCTTACAAATCATTGTCTAAACAGCAAAGTTTTGTAAATTGTTTATGTCGTAAATGTCAGAGAATATATTTAGGTTCCATCAATATGATCTAATAGTACATGAAAGAATATATTGGACCAAAAATTGCTCAGTTATTTTAGGCCACTATATAAAAACAATGAGAATATGTAAATTGCAGCCTTGAATTTCATAATTAACTGCCAAACAGACACCTGTTTTTTTTCTGCAGTATTAAAAGACAGGAGGAGTAAAAAAAGAGATATCCCCCAAATAATATTTTCCTGCTTACACTTTTTAAACATAAGGTAAGTTGCTTTGAATCATCACCATCTGCAGTTAATGAAAGAAATTTGGGGACCTAAGTTTAGATCTGAACTCTATTAATTGCAAAATGTTAGGTCTGAAATATGACCATAACAAAATAATTCCTTTAAAAATCTGTGTGCTCAAATATAAATGCTCATTATAAATGTGTTTGATCTTTATTTTAAAACTTTTGTATTTTTCTCATTATAATATTAACTGTTTTGGTTTTTTCTCTTTATGTTAGAAAACCCGTTATGGCATTCGATTTTTGAGATTCAAATTTTTTTTTATTACTGGTCTATCTGGAAATAGAAGCCTTCAAAAAACAAACATCCAGAAAAACACAATGACCAAATATCAGGACAACTTTAGCCAGGGACTAAATATATTCTTCAAACCCCCACTGCTGCAGGCAGGGAGGGACCAAATACCTTCAAACCCCCACTGCCACAGGAATTTAGGTGTATAACGGAATGTTGTATTTCCTATTTGCTATTGAAATTGACTTTAGGAATCTTTACCATCATTAATGTCTTCAAAGCTTTCGAAAGTCACATTATAATAAACACAGTTAACGATGCTTGTTGTAAACACCTGTCCTCTTAGGTATGAATGTATTTTTCATAAAGACTAAGACCTGAAAGAATGTTTTTGAAAAATGGGTAGGAACCCACTTTTACCCCATGGCCCTTGTCAAATCTAGTGTATTTCACCCATGAAAAAGTGGAAATATAATGCAATGTAAGAATATATGAGATTTAGTGGTTTAGTTATTTTTAAGTGTAGGATTTCGTAAAAATTAAGTTACTTAAGAAAATATGGCAGTCTAAGAGAACACCTGTAAATGTTCAGGTCACACTGAAAAGAATGAATTCATCTAAGATGTGTGTCATTTTGAAAACAAATAATTTAAATAGTAAAGACAAGTCTTGAAAAATAACATGTAACTAAACACTTCCATGTAATTACTGGAACCTAATTTACGGGGAATATTTGACCTATGTAACCAATTTTTCAATACAATCTGAATTTTTTAACTTGACAAGAAGCAATTCCTGAATACCCAGGAATTACAGAAATGACAGTGCTGTAGTACCTTTCCTATTGGCTTCATTGGCATGTAATTATTTTAAACCACATAAAATATTTTTTTCATGACAGGCAGAGGCACAAAATGACAAAAAATTGCTATTATTTTCCTATCTTTTATACCCTGCCAGTCACTTTAATTTTCAGTCTTGTATATACATATATCTTGTTTATACATATGTTTTTCTTGGTTTCCTATGTAGCAAGAGCAAATCACAAATCATTTTTGAGACACAAAGCTGACGGGAGAAGAAATTAGCTTATTCCTTGGCTAAGCTGGGCAGAAAGAGTTAAAATATAATTGTGGAATGGTAAAGGAGAAATCAGATGCAATCTTCAAGTACAGAGCAATCCATTTCTGTAACTACTCTTCTGTAGGAGTAGGAAAAAGTCCCTTCCAAAAAGACATTTACACATTGCACAGCTGTTCATGTACCTTTTGAAAGCTAAAAAAACAGGGGGTTTGTCAATATAGGGAGATAGTTCTGGGCTTAAGATAAATTGATGAAGAACTGAACCCTTGCTTTTACTCAACAATCAGTGTCAAGATACTCATTGCTGTAGAGAGAAGAAAGATGCCCAGTATTCTCATACCAGTCATCTGTGTTTTCACCTTTTGAAGTAATTTGGGAAATCAATATATCTGTTTATATATTTCTGTGCATTAAAAACTACTATATGACTTAATGGGTACTGTAGTATCCCTATAGAACTTCAGATTAATACTTACATACTTTCTGCAAAGCAAAAATATTCATTCTCATGCAACAACAGGACTATATTCTCTAGAACTGTTACATGCAATATTAAATATTATGAGTCAAAAATCAGCAAAAAACCCCATGCGAAACACCCTTCTCCCTGAAAATCTGAGGGTTTTTTCATTATTTACTTAAGAATAAAAGATATAATTGGGCTCTCTCAGAATTATTAGTAGTAAAATTACTAATTACTACTAATTACTAATTACTAGTAAAATTTCAAATCTTTTACTATCCTTGATAGGTAGTTTTAATTTCATAAAATTAAAGAATCATTATCTTGTGTATGATTTTCTTTATAAATATCTCTACAATTTAGAATTCTTAGATTCCTTAGATTCTATGAAGATATTTCGTAGTTAGCTGACGAGGATACTTTTCAAGGCTTTGGGTATAGCTACTTGCAAAATAAGATATATTTTGTGGGGATTTTTTTTTCAGATTTTTGTTTCAGCATTTTTAAAATGCCTAATAAAAATGGGTTCATTTTATTACTGCAGGTGTTACTTATGTTTGAAAAACAAATTAGATGTAGATGCTTGAACTGTTGTTGAACAAACATGGTTATTCAGGTGAATAACGTTTTTGTAAATGTCATTAAATTTTATTTAGGTAGAAAAAGAATTCCTTACATAAGAAAAATGTATTTGACATAGCTTTAAAGAAGGCTTACAGAATCTTCTTGCTGTCTTATTCTATGGAACTGTTCATATAAAGTGAATTCACTGTTCATTGTATGCTAAGTCTAGGAACAATATCTGTAAACTAGGAAGTGGTCTTTGGAATGCTCGGGTATTTAAGCATATCTGGGATACTCAAGTTTATTCAGAAAACCTTTAAAAAACACTATTTAACCAGCATCAACATCTTCCCAAAAAATATATAACTTAGTCTTCCATAGCAGGAAGGGCACAATCCTGTGATACTATAACAGTGAAAATTGGCAGCTGAAAATTTATTGATTAAAAACCAGGATACTTTAAGGATCCTTTGGGAAGAATATCTATGCTAGAGATGATCTCCACTTTACATTATCCCCTTCTATTAATACTAGCAAGAGCCATATTCAACCTTCTCCCAAATGTTCTGTATAATTATATCTAGTTTTCTTTTCCCATTCCTTTAGTTTAGAATCACATAATATAAGGCCAAAATATGGAAGCTAACTTACCAAAAAGCCACATGCTGGAATGTAGATAGATGAATTCCAACAGCATATTGGCTGGGCTTGATGAATGACGAATGTGTCTCCTCTGTTTTCTGTCTTAGTGTTTCTATCATGCTTTGGAGATAAAAGTTAATATTTTGAATTCTTAACTACTTCACAGAAGTGACCTGTTGTAAAACTTATCTGTAAGATCAGTAGATATTTTTTGAGAAACCTATTTTAAAACTAGCATTGAAGCTATTGGTATGCAAATTTTTTTTGCGAGAACAGAGAAATTCATTGTAAGTTTCAGGTGACAACATTATGACCTGAGTATCAAATACAGTTTAAAATTTTCAGTAGTAAATTACTGGAAAACAATTAATAGATCAAAGTTTTCCTTTCTATCAGTAACTCATTGCATACTGAGTGCAAACCTATGAAAGTTTGCAAAGCAGTACATTTTTTTTTGTTTTGAGTTTTTGGGGGCTTTTTGGCGTGTATCTGTGTGAGTGTGTGCGCATGCGTTTAGTCTTGTTAAATGTCTTCAGGCTATCTCCTCTGCTTTTTAACTTAGATGTTATTCTCAACACAAAAAGGAGCTTTCTTGTAAGTTACACAGATATTTTTCAATATCTCTGTTTCTGGTTTCTTATGAAAGTATTTGCAGATTGAAATTTGAGAAGGAAAAAGGGCACAGAAATTTGTCTGACTTTTTCAGGGGATGTGGAAAATAAGGATCCTGACACTCCCTGGGAATTCACACTAGCAATTAATTACTGCATTTCAAAATTACAAAAGAGAAGTATTAAAACATGAAACTTTCATTTTGAATGCAATTTTAATGAAAACTTCTTTTTATATTTTTTAAAGGGGGGAGGATATTATCTAATTAAAAACTCCACTGTTGTATTTTGCCCAATTATCATTAGTACAGCAGTATTTAAAGATGTTTGAGATCGATTTTTTATGCATCTCAAACATCTAGTTTTATCTCTTGTGAGAGGAAGACTGTTTTCTTTTGTAAAATACAAATGGCAAAAAAGTACTACAGCTTATTTAAAATACATATTTTCAAAACAATAATTTAGGTCTGAAAAAACCCCCAAAAACAGTTTATGTATTTGCACCAAAACAATACCATCTGTATTCTTCGCACAGCCACAAAATGCAGCCATTTTAATTTCTCATTCCTAAAAATGTTTTTTTCACTTTTTGTCTTGTTTTTACATTTAGAACACAATAGATTTTTCATTACTTCATATAAAGTAAAGAAAAAACTTGATATAAAGAAAATCACATGGGAGTTTTCTGAAAAGTTGGTTGGAACAGCTATAGCACCGAGCAAAGTATCATGGAATGACAGATTCAATTAAGCTGGAAAAGACCTCTGAAATCGTTGGGTCAATTGATCCTATGACCTAACACTATCTTGTCACCTAGACCATGGCACTAAGTAGTGCATCCAGTTTTTTTTAAATGCCTCCTGGGATGGTGACTCCATCATGTCCCTGGGCAGCCCATTCCAAGATATAATTCCCCTTTTTGTGAAGAATTTTTTCCTAATGTCTAACCTAAAACTTCCCTGATACAGCTTTAAGACTATGTCCTCTAGTCCCGTTGGTGGTCATCCCGGTGATCACGGCCCATCTCTCTAACCTTTCCAGGTCCCACTGCAAAGATTTTCTATACTGCAGCAGATTGACACTCCACCCCGACTTCATGTTGTCCACAGTTTTGCTGATCGTATTCCCTCATCCAAATAATTGACAAGATATTTAACAGAGCTGGTCCCAACACTGATCCCTGGGGGACACCATCAATGAGCAGCCATTGGTGGATGCAGCACCATTCCCCTCCACTCTCTGGCCCGGCCACCCAGCCAGTTCTGAACCCAGTACAGAGTGCTCCTGTCCAAGCCGTGGGCTGCCAGCTTTTCCAGGAGTGTGCTGTGGGAGACAGTGTCAGAGGCCTTGCTGAAGACAACATCCACAGCCTTTCCAGCTTCTACCAGGTGGATCATCTTGTCACAAAAGCAGATCAGGTTGTCCAGGCAGGACCCACTTTTACTAAAACCCATCTGGGTCTCATGCCTTGGTTGTACTGTGTCATGGGATTGTGCTGAACCAAGGTGAAGCTGACAGGCCTGCAGTCTCTGGATCCTCTTTCCAACCCCTCTGTAGATGGGCATCACACTGGCCATTGTCCTATCATCTGGGACCTCCTTAGTTAGCCAGGGGGATAAATAATGGAGGGCAGCTTAGCAAGCTCTTCTACCAGCCCCATCACTCTAGACTTGTGAGGATTTAAGTGGCTCAGCAGCCACTAACAGCTTCCTCCTGGATTACAGGTGATCTATTCTGCTCCCTGTTCTTGTCTGCCAGTTCAGGAGGCCAGTTGTCCTGAGGATAACTGGTCTTACTATTTAAGACAGGCAAAGAATCATTAAGTACTTCCACCTTTTTCTTTGGTAACTGCATTCCTCTTCATGTCCAATAAAGCATGGAGGAGTTCCTTGTCTCTCCTTTTGGTAATATTGTATTCATAAAAACACTTTTTCTAATCCTTTACAGAAATGGCCAAATTAAGTTCTAATTGAGTTTTTGCCTCTCTAATTTTCTTTCTGCATGACCTAATCACATTCTAAACACTTCCTAAGCTGCCTACCTCTTTTTTCATAAGTGATGGAATTACCTGAGTTCCTGTGAAAGATCCAGGTGCAGATAGTCTTGTCTTTTTACCTGCCAGCTTATCTTTCAAACATAGGAATGACTGTTTCAAGATTTCTTAAAGTATGTCCAGCCTTTCTGGGCTTCTGTTTCTAAAGACTGCTTCTCAAGGAACTTTCCAAATCAATATGCTGAATAGGACAAAGTCTGCCCTCTGGAAGTTCTGAGTAGAGGTTTTTTTGATGTCCATCCTTATTTCACTGACTATATCATTTCATGGTCTCTGTGCCCAAGGTAAACCCTGACTACCACATCTCCCACCAGCCTTTCTCTCTTTTCAAACTGCAGGTCTAGCAGGGCCTCATTCCTGATAGGGTTTTACCAGCTGTATCAGGAAGTCGTTTTCAATGAATTTCAGGAAACTTCCTAGACTGCCTCATCTCTGCTGCATTGAGTTTCCAGCAGATGTCCATCAGGTTAAAGTCTCCCAGAAGAACAAGGGCTGCTGGTAGTGAAACATGAGCCAGATTCTTATAGAATAATTCATTCACATCTTCACCCTGGTTGGGTATCCTATAACAGACTGCCACCAGGATCTCTGCCTTGTTAGCTGTTCCCCTGTCTCTTACCCCTGCTTTCTCAACCTTATCCTCACAAGCCTTGAGAGCTATACAGCCAGGAGCCCTCCCTAGTTTACAGAACCACCTCACCTCTTTTTCGTCCCTGTAGCTTCTGAAGCGCTTGTAGCCACCCACTGCAGCACCCCAGTCATGTGAGTCATCCCACCACACTTTGATGATGGTGACTATACCAAGCCTTTCCTGCAGCACAATACGCTCCAGCTCCCTCAGTTTCTTACCCATACTGTGTGCATTAGAGTAGATTCACTTCAGCTGGGCTATCGATTTTGCCCCTTACTTTGTCTTGTCACCCACAGGCTCAGTTGTAGCAAGACTCGTTCATGCCCTTCCCCCTTCCAACTTAATTGCAAGTCCTTTCAATCAGCCCTGCCAATTCATAGGCTAGGATCTTTTTGCACTTTCTAGACAGGTTAACTCCATCTGCCCCCAACAGACCTGTTAACATATAAACTGCCCCATAATCAAAAAAAAAATTCTTTAAGCCTGTTACTGATCATATAGGTTTTTCTATTCCTTTCAGCATTCATCCTTGCTATTAAAGAATCAAGCACAACATCACCTGTGCTCCTGTCCCTTCATCCAGGCAGCTGAGAACCTTGAAGCCTTTTTTGGTCACCCTTTATCAACTTAGTTACTGGTAAACTGGACAACAAGCAGTGGGTAGAAATTTGCAACCACTGAACTCAGCAGTACAAAGTAACCTTGAAATCAATACAAAATGATGCTACTACATGTTCTTCTTTGTGTCAAATCATTGGGGAAAGAGCATAATTTAGAGATAAAACCAGACTCAAATAAGATAAAAGTCATAATACTTGGATATCGGCTTTATTTCACTGAAACACAAAATCTGACTGATTTAGGCAAGTAAAATACGCAATTTCTTTCTCTTTTCAGCATTTGTAAAAATCAAACAATTTACAGCAAATAGATCCTCTTGTGTTGATTAACCTTTTCCAGGTTGGGCATGGAAAAATCTGTATCTTGAATAGAAAGTCCCGTCATCAAAACTATAACAGTTTATTTTTATCTGGTAAGAGCAATTAATCAAATCCCTGAATTTTGTATTCACTTGGAATCAAGAAAAAAAAAGACTTAAGTTAATCTCAACAAAACATTTGCCATTTTTTCTTTGAATTTACAAAGTATTTTCCTTTGGTTGATATTTAAAAAAAAATCGCCTATCCCCAATACTATATATTGTTACTTCATAGTGGCAAAGCATTTTCTATCCTTCACCATAGACTTTTGCTGCATTTCTGTCCCAGATGAAGTACAAAAAGTTATTATTTTTAAAACAATTGTAGTTTATCAGTTGTGTAGAAATATAACATCTTCACACAAAATTAATCTATCTGTCTAGAGGAATTTTTTTTCTTCTTGACTGGCCAGGAAACAGAGTGAAAGCATATATATATTTACAAATAACTGTAAGTGTGCTCTTATAGAAAAAGAAAATAACCACCATGATATAATGAGACAATTTTGGAAAAGCATAACTGCTTTTGAAAATTGTTTTCCAATGGAGGTTGTTTCTATATTCTAATTGCTTATTGTTTAAATGAGGTTCAATATTCCTAGAAAGCTGGTAAAAATTTAAAGTTGTGTAAAAATAGTTCTATATTTATGACGGGTACACTCAGAAATCATACTTACTAACTCCTAGAATTGTGTTCTTTGTGGCCCTATTAATGTAGTATGAAAAATGTAGGCTCTTATCTCTAACATGATTGAATTTCTTTTATCAACTGCTCTCAGAAAAGCAGCTTGACCTGCATCTTTGCAGGGTCAGTGATTTTTGACCCTAGTGATTCAACAAAGATTATCAAGCAGGAATGTGTAATAGCAGTGTTCACCTAAGATTTGCTTTCGGACACCATCAGTTGGAAAAAAAATAGATTAAACATATTTGCATTAAAAAGATTTTTCACATAGGTCAATGTCAAATGATTGCACAATTTGTTCCCACTTCTACTATTTATTCTTCTGCCTGTATTTTTATACTGTTTTAAGCACATAAAGTGAAATTTCATTATTTTTTCTCCATTGAGCAAGCTACATAAATTATCTGTAGCTATAAAAATAACCAGTCAGGCCTTATTTGCAAAATTATTGCTAATGTTATTAAGTACCAGATATATTATTAGCAGAGAGAGTTCCAAAATTGCAAGAATGGCTGGTAAAAGAAGGTGATTGTCTTAGTCAGTTGTTGATTTCTCTTGTGAGAAGCTGACATTTCTATAATGAAATGTTGTTAGTGCATATCTGTCAGTTAATGTTACTCCTGAGCTGCATTGTTGAATTTCACTATGTATTACAGTAAATAACATTTACTGTGAAAAAGTATAAAATTAATATCAGTGGAGCAGTTTTCTTCTGCTTAGATAACTGTATTAGAAAAAGATTCTACAGGGAAGTTAAAATTTATTTCATGTTCTGGTATAGACCTAAATAATCTGTGCATGAAGAAGGGAATACAATCAAAACGTAGAGATTTACTAAGTTGACTACAGAAATTGTATTATTAAAGAAAGGTAGTGCTTGATAGGGGAAGTTAGATTTTAGAGTAAAATGTCTGGATTAATTTGAGACAGCAGAATAAAAATCTTACCTTTTTTTTTTTTTTTTTTTTTCCTACATGTTCTGGATATATTTGAACTTGGAGAGTCCACATGAACTACTTTTTTCCAGGAAGGCTTTGTCTGTAATTGGTATCTCATACATTAATATATATTACATAGAAATCCTTTTTGTATAGATCCTCCACAAAAGTCATAATTAGAACACACACATAAATTACCATTTAGATGATTAGGGAAGATTCCGGGAAGGGAAGGTTCTGGGAAGGGAAGATTCCGGGAAGGTTCCGGGAAGGGAAGGGAAGGTTCCGGGAAGGGAAGGTTCCGGGAAGGTTCCGGGAAGGTTCCGGGAAGGGAAGGGAAGGTTCTGGGAAGGGAAGGTTCCGGGAAGGGAAGGGAAGGGAAGGGAAGGGAAGGGAAGGGAAGGGAAGGAGGAAGGGAAGGGAAGGAAGGGAAGGGAAGGGAAGGGAAGGGAAGGGAAGGGAAGGGAAGGGAAGGGAAGGGAAGGGAAGGGAAGGGAAGGAGGGAAGGGAAGGGAAGGGAAGGGAAGGGAAGGGAAGGGAAGGGAAGGGAAGGGAAGGTTCCGGGAAGGGAAGGGAAGGGAAGGGAAGGGAAGGGAAGGGAAGGGAAGGGAGGGGAAGGGAAGGGAAGGGAAGGGAAGGTTCCAGAAGGAAGGGAAGGGAAGGGAAGGGAAGGGAAGGGAAGGGAAGGGAAGGGAAGGGAAGGGAAGGGAAGGGAAGGGAAGGGAAGGGAAGGGAAGGGAAGGAAGGGAAGGGAAGGGAAGGGAAGGGGAAGGGAAGGAAGGGAAGGGAAGGGAAGGGAAGGGAAGGGAAGGGAAGGGAAGGGAAGGGAAGGGAAGGGAAGGAGGAAGGGAAGGGAAGGAGGGAAGGGAAGGTCGGGAAGGGAAGGGAAGGGAAGGGAAGGGAAGGGAAGGGAAGGGAGAGGGAAGGGAAGGGAAGGAAGGGAAGGGAAGGGAAGGGAAGGGAAGGAAGGGAAGGGAAGGGAAGGGAGGGAAGGGAAGGGAAGAAGGAAGGGAAGGGAAGGGAAGGAAGGGAAGGGAAGGGAAGGGGAAGGGGAAGGGAAGGAAGGGAAGGGAAGGGAAGGGAAGGGAAGGGAAGGGAAGGGAAGGGAAGGGAAGGGAGAAGGGAAGGAGGGAAGGGAAGGGAAGGGAAGGGAAGGGAAGGGAAGGGAAGGGAAGGGAAGGGGATTCCAGTGACAGCACTTATACTACCTTTTTGAGGCTAATAGGATGGTCTTCATAGCACAATATATTATGGGAAAAAAAAAAAAGAATACCAAAAATTTAAAACAGATTGGTCTATTTATACTAACACATAGCTTTCCTACTTTTCCCTTTTTCAAAACAATTGCAAGAGTCAGTTGATCTCAACAGTAATACTTAAGTAAATTATAGAAATTATTTTGTATTGAAGATAAAATAATTTTTTTGTTATAGTACCCTTGCATTTTTAAAAAGGAAATTTTGCTTATGTTCAATTTACTGCAATAACTTTATTTTATCCCAAAACAGAAGGCATTATCAAAAATCCTTAACAGGAAGAAATCATCACTCAGTATATTAAATTCAAAACAGCAATGAGAGATTAATCTGAATTTTCCATTAGATAAAACTTTCATACAATCTCATGGCAGTTGCATCAAGACAAGGACTGAATTTACCCATCCTTGCCATATCTCAACAGTGCAGTAAGAGTATTATTTAGAACACACTCAGTAGATTTTTTCTGATGAGTCCTAAAAGGATTTCCTTGGCTTAGTTCCCCAAAAACCTAACCACATATTAAATGCCAAGAATTTTCTGGCTCTGCTCCCAGTTATCAGTTTCAGACATTTGGCTACCCTCCCTGACGATCATGAAGCTTAGACACTGTGCTTTCCCACATGTTCTCATCTGGAATGCAGCCCACACAGATGATGGCAGACTGAGTAACCAAGCATGTTTGTAGCAAACACTGAAATGTAGCATAGTTCTCTCCTGAGATTCTCTGACAGGGAAGCATGCATAGAAGTATTTCTTCCTTTGTTTAATATGTAGTCTGCCTCATCCTTGCTTGTTTATTTTTTCAGCATGATGACAAGTCCTTTCATTGATTTTTTTTTTTTTTTTTTTTTTTTTAACAGACTTTGCCTTGGAAATTTCAGGTTTTGATCTTCTACCTTGTGCATGGAATTTTCCAATTCCAGCCTACCTAACTAAATAATGTGATTTATTTAAGCAAGTATCTAATTATCAAGAGGGATTACAGTACCAAAAGTTATTTTACATCAGGCATTTTTACTACATGGAAAGAAGGTTGTACACTTCAGGACAAGAAAATATCATGCTGAAGAGTCAGGTCCCTTTACCAGAAGGGATGGCTTTGACATGACATGAACTATAGCCCTTTAGCCTGCATAAAATAATGTCCTATTCTCAATGCTCTTAGGATATATGCATTCCAAGCATATTTTTTTCAGTGTTTAAGGAAAAATAGGATTATCAAACTGTTTCTTTTAATTTCTTCATAAATAAAAGATTTTTTCTAACCTTTTGGCCTCCAAAGATTATGTTTCAATTGCATAGATTAAAAAATTATGAAATTGTTTAAATATAAAATGTTAAATACCTTACTTTGAAAGCTTTCATTTAAGCCTTACCCCATATCTGATTTTGGGTTTGCAAACCCTTATTCAAGATTCAGTTTCTCATCACAATCAGGGAAATAGGGTGTCCTGCTTGTGCATCATACAGAGTAGTGCAACGACGCTGAATATCATTGTACACAGATCGTCTTAATGAGAAAGTATTGTGAGTGTTTCCTGTTTGTTTTTTCAACTAAATCTTCTTTACCCACAACAGAATTGCAGTATTCTCAGTCTATTCAAGTCTAATTTGGAAGTTCAGGCGCATACATATTTTCATGATCTCTTCCAAGAACAAGCAAAGTTAGGCTAACCACCTTCCAGGAATTATGTCTCAAGTCCTCGCTTTATTGGCTGTGGGGCTTTAATTTTTTTCTCTTGTCTCTTTTTTTCTCAGTGAAAGGACCTTGTATGGCAGCCAAGGATCACCTAAACTGTAATTCATTTTTGAAATAGTTTCTAATTTTTTTATTTACTATACCTCCTTGTTAGTCACTCCTACATTCATGCCCCTTTCCATTCTGAGTCTTTCTTCATCAAAAAGTGTTACTAGTCCACAGGCATTACCGTTGAAGGCTCTGTACTTTGTAAACATTCATTGGTATCCAAGTTTTTGGATATTTCCAAGTGTTTTGGAGCATCCATATTTGAAAATGTTTTGATTATTAAAAATGTTTAAGTTTTGCTGCAGTGTGCTGTTATACTTTTCTGTGTTCTTTAGAAAAGTAGTTTAGTGTTTTTCCTACTTAAGAAAATGAGAAAAAATACTTCTATATATTTTCAGTTGAAATCCTAATTGGCTAAGAGTTTCAATACTACTTTGTTCACTTGCAGAGTTCAGAAAGGAAACAAAAGATTAAAAACATATTTCCATATGAAACTGACTTCTTTTTAACTCAGCCTAAACTCATTTGAATCAGTAAAACACATAATAATTATAGCCAAGAAAATACTTTAAATATAAATAGCAATAAATAGCCATGGATTACAGTAGCTCTCAGTGAAGATGAGGTATTCCAATATAATAAATAAATAATCATAGTTTCAGTATATACAGGAATTTTCTTTAACTTTTATCTTGATTCTGGATAAGTACTTGTTGGCATCTAATTCATTCCAACAAAAAGGCAAAACTAGTGGACTCTGAACTTTTGTTTGCTGCAGAATATGATAAGTAGGACTGAGAAGAACAAAAATAATTATCAAAATACTCTTTAAACGCAGGGAAATTCTATTGTCCTTTCTTAGTTTACTAATTTGAGTCCCCAGAACAGACAACTAGTACAACTTGAATCAAAATTTGTCCTTTACAGATCAAGAGATCAAGACAGTAATAAGGCTCTTTGTCATGACAGTGCATTCTGGGAAACCTCAAAAGAATTTCTCAGAAAACAAAAAAAGCTGTGGAAAATACAAATGATATATGAGTATCCTAAACTGGTCCATGATGGCATGACTGGGTGGGATTAAAGCTCCTTTGCCTGAAGTGAAATTATTCAACAACATATCTTTTGTTCAATTACTATGGGGCAGTAAGTTATTTCCCTACAGAGACTGACTGGCATTCTATGCTATAATTACTAAATATAATAGTAGTTCTCTGAATTTTCTCATCTCCTTCTTTTGACCCTGCTAGCTTATTAATTTGTTGCTTATTCAGGTGAAAAATATCCTTTTATTAACCCAGAAGGTTATTTGCTTTTCCCAGCATTAAATTTTTCTTTTAGACCACACGCATATGGATCAGTAGTATTTCAAACTATCTAGGAATAAATTTTGGCTATTCCTCCTGAAAGAGATATAATTTTTGTATTATTACATGTATAATAATATAATATATAATAATATATAATGAGGCTTAAAGGGCCAAAATCTGTTTGTGCTTCCAGAATTTAACTTTTGTTTGTCCTATTGATTTTATTGTTTGGAGAATGTGTTGTATTGACAGCCCTTATTACTGAATTTCCTACTTGTTCATGCACCAGATCTGTATAGCACCAGAAGAGATAATTTTTTTCTTGCAGCCTTGCCCATCAGCCACTTCAGACTTTTAGACATTTTATCAGCCACTTCAGACTTTTAGACATTTTATCTTTGACTGCCCTTTAATAATTTAGCTAAAAATGTTGCTGGTGGAAAAATGCTAATCACACAATAAATTTGATGTTGTACTTGTACCCTGCAGTCATTTATGCTTTTCTGGATTTTTGACAAAACAATTACTCAGCTACTAACTTATTCAAGTCTGTAGTGCTTTTGACTTGACTCTCTATGCTCAGTCCTTTCCACCCTATAACCTATAACAGCACTGGATGATCTGTGAATTCTGCCTCATTACGTCATGACACTGTTCTGCAGAGCACTGAGACAACAGTACACTAGACCACATAAACTAGTTTCTACAGTGGCCTAGTGGGGTCACAGATGTCACCTACTGCTCTCAGCTTTTTCAGTTAAGATTTTGAAAATGCATGCAATTTTTAAGAAGTATATTTAAGTAAGTTTTGTTTTTATTTTGACAAAAATATCAGGCGATGGCAACTAACTACTTCATTGATTTTACGACATCCTGTCATATATCGTAGGATCACATAATACAGATCTTTATTGAGATCAGAATCTCAATATGAAATACCTATAACATAAGCAACACAGTAAAAATGAAACCTATTGTTCAAAGTCACCCTCAGGTTATTATTTTGAAGACCTTGACAAGAATCTTAAAATAAACTTAAAGAAATATTTTAAAATTCTATATCTGTGTTTACTTCTGGCATAAAAGTTTTCAATCTGGCCAATAAAAATGAAAAAAGAACAAAACATTCCTGAAATCATTAGTTAAAATAATGGTTGTTACAAGAGATAGACTTCAAAGACATGAAAAATAATAAAGTAAAACCTAAATAGAGATTTCAAATATGTTTTTCCCGTAAACATATATATCTAGTCGTGCATAATTCTTTTTAGATTTGTAACTTAAATTAAATTTTGTAGATGAAAATCATAGACATCATTCTCTGCACTGGGAAACTGAACATGTCAATGAGTTTTTGCAGAATTAGGATATGGCTGAACGAATAAGCCTCGAAAAACTATGCAGTGCTTTTCAAGATGACAGAAGGAGCTATTGTTTTAAAATACTGGGAATAAGTATTATTCATAAAATGGCACAAATTGCACTTCTTAGTTTTTGTACATATTCTTCAAGTTTAATAGTCACAATTCCATAAATAAACTCACTCCTTAAATCCAGAAACATAACTAGCTAAAATAACATTCAGTTGAAATTTTACCTAAGCAAAGTGAAATCAAAAAAGCTTTACTGGAAATGATTGACCTATGCCATTTTTTTTTTTTTTACTTTTCTATAAGGATCCTGACTGCAGCCCCCTTCCTAAAAGTTTACTGGTCTGAGTTAGGGTGCTCAGTGGAATCAGTTAAGGTGCTAAGTGGAATGAATGAAGATATTTAGTCAAAGCTTTCCTCCATCACTGATGGGAAACCAGAAATTTGGGGTTCCCTCCTTCTCTGGGGAACTCTTGCCCAGCAAAGTCTGTTTCTGCTGCCCTTATTTGAGCTGTGTAGCAGATCAATACTGTAATTGTGCCCTGGGTCATATCTCCTCAGTCTTGACCCACCATGAATCCCTGGACACAGCTTTCAATCCTACTCTCAGCCCTACTTTACCCCAGTAGACTATTTCTGTGTCTGATCCCAACTCTGACTTGCTGCGTCTGTGCTCTGGATCAATGTCATAGGATGGCACTACTCTAAAGCCTTGGAATCACCTTTTGCTCCTGGCTCTCTCCTTATGCGGAGCAGCCAGAACTCTTCCCTGACATTGTTTATCAAAGTCTAGGCTAAACATTCATCAGAACTATTTTTATACAAAAGACTCAGTGAATTTGTTTTCATACCAGGAATTTAATTGTTCTGTTAGTGAGCTGGTTCAGTTCCAATTTCTTGGAACTAACAAGAACCACTTCATTGATTCCTTCAAGCTGGTAAAAACAGAAAAAAATTCCATACCTTCTTGGCCTAATTTGAATAGACAACAATAGTTTTTAACATCAAACAACTGAAGTTCGGTATCTCTTTTCTTAGAAGTAATTGTGTGGAAAACAACAGCCAACGTATTTTGTTTGTTTTCTGACAATACTATGTCCAAAATACTAGCTATGTTCAGGTTTTTCATTCTGTTGTTGAATTACTTCTTGTATATGAGCTACTTTGTTTATTTTGCTACATAATACCGTTTTTTGGGGGGTTTTTTGAAACTTTTAAATCATCTTGTCACTACCTAAGGTTCTATAATTAAACTCTGATTTGTTTCCAATATTTTATCCCACCTTACTGTTTTTTTTGTTTTTAAAAAGAGAGTGTATATCAAGAGGTCTTTGCTTTTTTAGTGATTTGTTTTTGTGAGAATTTTAGTGTAATCCCAAGTACATCTTAAGAAAGAACCACTCATTAAATGGAAGATAATCATATCTACCAAAAATAACTAATTGCATTGTAAAAGATCCCTTCTATCATCTGTTTTAAATGCAAGTATTCGTGAGCAACGTAGGCACAAGGATGTGACAGAGACAGTATTATATTTCAGCTGGAGATAACTTGAGACTGCAAAGAAGTAAATCAGCTGTAAATGAGCATCATGTTAGTAAACCTGATCAAAGAACAAGGAAAAATTTAAAACATGTGAGACACTTAAAGTAGTTCTCTCATATGCCTGGGAGTGCTTTTTAGCATTACTAGCTCACAGACTGGACTGCACTCTGCTGAGACCAACCAGTTACATTTGTGAACTCCATCAGTTCTTGATCAGAAATATATGTTCTAATAATGGGCTCTTGGGTATCAGACAGTTGTTAAGGCAAAGTAAAACAAGTGCAGGTTTGGGCAGGCACATCAAGGTCCTGAGACCCTGCACTGCAAGATAGTAGGGAGCCTGCGGCGTTATGCCAACCCTGATAGAAATCATGTATGCTGAATGACCGTTTCGACTTGAACTAGGTGTCATTATGAAATCTGAAAAGCTGTTTTTGCACATGTACTAGTTTCTTAAAAAACCGCGCATTGGAAATAATATTAGTAGTGTTAATGATAATAATAACAGCAAGAACAATAATAATGTGTAGCAGATCAATCCTGGTAAAGGATATTGATTATGATCTTTTGCACTATTTACTTATGACAACTGTAATAAAGGGAATCTTGAAAGTTTTCCCATACGACCTGGCTGACATATGCAGACAAATTCTTGCTTCAAGAAAAAGTAAAATATTGAATTTGAAAAAAATCTAAAGTAGGCGGTCAAGATAGAAATGCAAAAGTAAAGACATTTTTTTAGTGACAGATTATTAAAAACAGTAAGAAAGGCTAAAAAGATCTGTGTATAGATAGCCTCATTACTGAAGTGAATGAAACTGGAACAGATAAAAGTACAGAAGAATCTATGTTTGAAGAGTGGTAGTATTGGTGTGGCATGCCTTGATCTGGTTTGATTTAGTTTTGGTCCTTCCCCATCCCCTGCTCCTTGCCTTCCTTTAGATTAGTAATTTGGGATGCCAGGATTCTGAAAGGTGTGAGAGAGGTTCTGAAAATGTAACTGATATGATTATGTTTAAAAAGTCCTGGCTGACTCTGTTTTCATTTCAATGGTATAGCCAACTGTGTAGGTATATTGTAGGATCTGATAACATTTTATAAGAGCGAGAAGAAGGAAAATTGCATGGGGATCTGATTTATGATGAAAATTTGAACAAATGCTTGAACAAATTTGTTCAGCATAAAATGCTTTGAGACAAAGACCCTGAGGAATATTTATTTTTTTAGTTTTATGTAGTGAAGCAGATTTGAGTTGTACTTAATAAGCAAAATTGCATTTGAATTGCTTTAGGAAAAAAATCAGGTTTGAACTCTTTATTACTAGTAATTTAATGTGTTCAGTAGTGAAACAGTTCAAGAAGATAATGTTCAGCACAGAAAGCTGAGTTTTGCATTGTGTAAGATATGGACTTTATAGATAGCAGAAAAGCCTAGGGCAATTGTGCTTTTTAGGATCTGATATGGTAGAACAAAGACCCAGCTTTTTTGCTGAATATTAAAATTTAGTATTAACTGTGTGTTTACTCTTTGGGGTTTTGTTGTGTAAGCAGAAAGAATCTGCAATATGTAAGCATAAGACTTCAAGTATATTAAAGGTTAATAGTAAGATTTACACCAATCTTCTATATTAAGTAAAAAGATTAAATTAACTGCTACTTGGATTATTAAGAATATATTATAAGTGAGAAAGGACTGAATTAATTAAATCAACAGTGAGCTTTTTTTTTAATTAAAGAACCACTGCCAGAATATGGGACAAGAAATATTGTACCTCTTTAAACTGTTGTAGCTATAGTTTCTCAATTTAGTGAAGATATTTGACTTACATTATTTTTCCTGTATGTTTGAATGCAAATAGTATGCAATCTGTAATAGCATAGTCATGATAGCATTGATGATTAGATTATGCATAGAAAATACTCCTAAAGAATCATATGAGATACAAACAAGATATAGTTCAGAATCTTAATAGCTGAATGCCTGCAAGCCTATAAAGTCTAATACTATATTATCTGTTGACTAAATTTTATTATCTCTGACAAAAGGTTTTATCTCCTTTTTGTTTCTTCATCCATTATTAAGAAATAAAATAAAATAAAAATATTTCATTTTTGGTTTTTGTAGATAATTTCTTGGCTTAGTAAACCTATATTAAGAATGTCAGTCTCACACTAACAACAAACCAGCTTATTTGGACTCCATATATAGCAGAAATCTCCCATCTTCTTAATCAAACCCATAAAATATCTCAAGGCTTTTTGCTCTATGTTCCTAAACAAGGAACAGTAAGATCTGGTGTTTTTGGCTATTCATCTAGTATACTGACTATTCAATCTGCATCACAACAAGTTATTCCCTTGCTATAGAAATGGCTTAAATTACTTTTGATTAAGTTATTACCAAATGAAGCCATAAAGAAGGTTGTGAAAACAGTTTATTACACCTACCATATTAGGAGAACCATAAGATTGAAAACTAGCTTTTCCTTTAGGATAGAAGAAACCAAGACAATAAATGGAAGTTATGATGTCAAAAGCTATTCCTGCATAGTGAGGATTCAACCAGCAGGCATAAGGAAGGGCTGAAATTGGAATGAACCTCTGGATTACACCTAGTTGACAACTTCTGTTTATACAGGGTCACCAAGACCAGGTTTCCAGGACACATGCCCAGAATAACTTTTAATCTACAAGGGCAGAGATCCCACAATTTTGTGCAAAAGGTAGCAATTCTGTGCTACCTTTTTCAGTGGTTGGTTCCCAAAAGGGAAAAAGAGGTTTTTTGTGTTCAAAAAGACCTTCCTGTGTTTCAGTTTCTGCTCATTCCTCTGATTTTATCACCAGACACCTCTGAAAAGAGCCTGATTCCATCATCTTTGAACTGTCCCTTTAGATTTGTACATACTTTGATGGGATCTGCCTTGAGCATTTTCTCTGTCATCCAGATAATTAATAAAGGTGTTATATATATTAAATGTGATCTGTCTTGTGTTTCTCTAACTTTCCATGATATATTTCAGGGTGTTATGTGGGATAGGGGATTCCCTAGAGTAGCACCAGAGCAGGACATCTCCCAGTTGTGTGGGAATAAAGGCAGACTGAGTTTAAGCTGTCATTTCATTTTGCAGGTGGGTGTCAGGACTGGACCTGGTGATTGTAGCCAGGGTCAAACATAGACCCATGATGACGGGATGACTGAAAAAACTTCATCAATATTTTATCATTTACAAGGAAGAAAGTGTCACTTAAGTAAATTTGGTCTTCATATAGCATTGTGAGAGAACTTTTTTGTTTTAGGAGGAAATAATCTTTTCTGATCCTTTCCAGCATAAATTTTATATTCAAGGTAAATTATAAAGGACTGCATGCTAAGCAAGTCTAGTTGCCAGTTCCCTGATGATAGAATACATAACAGTTATTTGAACAGATGTTACTCCAGATCATATCTTCAATACAGTTTCTGTGTGGGAAACACATTCACCATTCCCTAGTTCTTGGAAGCAGATAACTGCTATTTTGATTCCCCATATAAACTACTGTAGCTTTTAACAGTCTTTGTATGTATTTCCAATAGTCGGTTTTGATACTTGGATTAATTCACAGAAACAGAGTAAGCAGGATAACTAATACCAAAGAATGCTTGAAATAAGCCAGAGACCTTTATGCCTATGGTTATTGAATGCATTAGAATCTCTCCAATCATATATTTTGTTGAAGTCAATTTTTTTTTCAGAAAAAAGAGTAAGAAATATAGTCTTAAATTTATAAATTTCAGATCTTTTATTTGGATTTGTGTATTTTTTCTGGAGCTATGACAAAAATAATCAGTGATGTGTGAAGCTTAAAAATGAGATCCATCTAAGTGATTTTTGAGCATGGATTTATGCCGCTCTTTAAAATTGTTTAAATAGCATAACCATTTTTTGTCCAGGAATTACAGATGCAGGGTGAAGGAAATCTGAAATAAAATCAGAATGTATTAGTTATCACATCCTTTCTTGATAATGCCTTTATTTTCTATTGAACAAGCCTTTCACAATATTTATCAAGCAAAAGGAAAGCTAGAGCACACCTGATTCATTTGGCCAGATTGCACTAGTAAATTTCAGACACATGCATTATAAACTAAAGACAATAGTAAGGAAATTCTATTGAACTGGTTTGGATGAATAGCGAGTGGATGATGAACAGTATATTCAGGAGAACAGTAAAGTTCTCATTGATTCTATCCGTGCACAATGAACTTGGGGTCTTTCCCTGACATTCATTAAGGTTACTTGTTCAGATTATTTTGGCATATATTTTCAGAAGCACAGGAGTTGAATTTTATATGAAACTTTAAGCACAATCTATAGGAAGTCATAAAAAACCCAAACACACTATTTGTTTAAAGCCAAATAAATAAAAAAGGAATAAATTAGAAATTTAGAACTTCTAAAGCCTAAAACATTTTTTTTCAAATCCCAAAACCTAGTAAGTTTTATTTTTGCAAGGGTTGATAGAAAGTTTTAGATCAATCCAACAGTGCAGAGTTTTAGGATCTGTTGGATTTGCCTCAGCTCAGGCTGATTTTATCTTGCTTTAACAAGTGTCTAGAAGTCAAGAAATGATTGCCAAACATTTTGAAGCTGCAGCTCTGTGAGTTTCATCAGGTCAACGTCTGATGCTTTATATCATCATCAGCATCACTCAAATTTTTGAAAATTTGCCAGTTTGATATCTTCATTTAATACACAAAATATTAAAAAAAAGTTGTTTATCTGAAGCATCCATCTTAAACTTATGCAACCACATTTTAGATAACACCAACTGTCAGAACATTTGGATACGTGTATCAGCTGACTGCTTTTTAGGACTAAACAGAATCACTGCTAAGTAAAAAAGACGTCACAAGGAGTCATTGGGGATATTTACTGAAATAAACTTTTTAATCATCTTATGTGGCTCACAATTACTACATTGTTCTCTGTCAATGTCTGGTAGTCTTCTTAAACTTTAATTAATAGTGTTGCTACAGTAATACATACAATTTTATATATATGCCTATATGCTAACATTTCTCACTTTAAATTCCTTCCTGAGGCACATATGCCTCAGAAGAATCACATATTCATATACCATATACCACATACAACCTTTGCTTTTCACACAGGTAGACATAGAAGAAAAAGAGCATGTGTTGTATTTTGTAGCAGAAAAAAATCAGAAAACATTATCCTCTTTAAAGGAGTCAGCATTACATAGGAAATTTAGAGAGGTAGCACATCATTCCATTTTTAAATCAAAGGTGTATCATTTATCTTTAAACAGAAAAAAAAAATCAGCTTTCAAAATTTAATAGTAATTTGAAGTTTAGTAGTATCTTTCCTGTATTAAGCTGTGCTTGCTAGGGTTTACAGGATAACAGCTTCCAGAAGAATCAAGGAAACCCTAATAAATACATGACTTTTCTAGTAATCAGACTCTGCAAACCAGGTTGCCTTCGGTTTCTTGTTTTTATCACCTCCATTCCAAATTTTAAAAAATGCAATTTGCAAAAAAATGCAAAAAACAGGCAGTTGTTTCTGCTTTAAGTGGAGAACTGAACTAGGAAAATCACTCCTTTGTTCCCTGTCTAAATTATTCGTGATTCTCTGGCTTTGTGATAGAAAAACTTTTACAGTAAGTTTTGTCTGAGAATTCATCACCAGCTGTCCTTCCCTCATGTCACGACCCTGCATACCAGGACATCAGAGGACAATTTAGTCAAAGAGTTCCTCCAAGTGCACTACTATATCTTCTTTTTCACCTCTGGAATAAACTTACATGTTGTGCTGGTTTTTTTGTTGTTGTTGAGGGTTTTTTGGTTTATTTGTTTGGTTTTAAATTTAATGGACATTATCTTAAAAATTGCATTAGAAAATTGTAATCTAAGTAGAGATGTGGCAGTATGTTGAAATTATATGTAAAATTTCTCTTTTTTTCCCTTCTTCCTGTCATTTGGAAGTATTTGTGGTCTCTGCAGCTACCTTACCTATTGTATTTTTCACAGACTTCATTGCTTATAAGCTCTGAGTCTGGTTCTAAGGTTACAGTTTAAGATTGGTAAAGAAATTTCTGGATATGCTCCTTTTTATCCTGAGATGTATTTATAAGCAGTTTGGTCACCACTATGATTGTAATAATAAGGGTCTGTGGTATCAATATGAAGTAAAGTTGTATTTTATTTTACCATCTAGCAGTTCCCAGTCTTTTCTGCCATTTTCCTGCCATATGCATTAATTTCTCCATGTCCTATTAAAAAATAGGACAATTTGTTTTAGAAATACCAAACTGCAGCATACATGAATGATGATTATTCACTCAGCCATGAGTTTTAAGGATAGATCTGTTTGTCAGGGATGGAAGACAGAGCTTTCATTCTGAAAATAGAATCAAGCGACCCTTAAAATTCAAGACCTCTGAAGATTAAGTTGTCTAGCTTAATCAGAGAGATGATTGAGGGATGAATTCTACATTAATATATATGTATATGCACACTACTGTAATTGAAAAGAGAGGGCAGCTGTTTAGCTTTGAAGACAAAATGAAAACATAAAGCCAGTTATTAAGACCCAACTTTTAGACAGGTATTAAAATTAGAAATACATATTCTAGTTGAGATATTTAAATAATATCAGAGTAATGCAATGCAATGTTTGATAACACAACTATTTCAAATATATACTTCACTCCTGAAAATTTTATAACCTCTGTGCATTATTTTAATAAATATAGGACTGCTTTTGTTCATTTGGACAATGATGTATTTAAATCTCCGATTCCTCATTTTCTTCCTACTCCTCCTCCTCCTTCTCATCCTGCTCATCATCATCATCATCATCATCATCTTTCAAGACTACTGGGGAAAACAAAATTTAATGCATTGACATTTTAATGTTCTTTGTACTTGCATCTATACATTAAACCAGTAACAAAATCAAATTTCATGCTTCAAAGCTTTAGCCAGTCATCAGCAAAGTGAAGGAGTACATTGTCTTGATGAGTAATTGGTTAGATATATTATTTCAGCTCCTTCTCTAGAGAATCAGAGGCTATAGCTGCAACTATAGACTGGGAGAAAAGACAGATAAAAAGGCACTTTAAAAATATTTTTAGCTGCTGACATAATCAAGGTCATCTTGATCACCAAATTTTTATTTGAGTAGCAAATTTTCCATGGTAAGTCTGATGGAGAATTTAGGAGATTTTTGTCAACTTCTTAATTTTCTTTACAGCAAAATGGGTTGATGGAGGTCTTGAAATGACATATTGTGAAATTATTTTTGAGCTTCTAAATTTTATGATCAGAATAAATCAGTTCTTGACAAAACTTAGCTGAGTTTTGTTTGAATTATCTGTATATTTCAGAAAATAAAATCCTTTCAATATTTAAAACCTGGAGAAGAAGACATATGACCTCCCTTGATGTTATGACCTACTCAGGGAGAAATGAATACAATCATTACCCCTATGTACTCTAATAAAGGGAAGTTACCAACTCTGGCAGCACTCAGATCAAAAGGCTGACTGTTGTCGTGGTTGACCTTGGATTGCTGCCATATCCCCACCCAGATACCGACTCACTTCCCCTCCTCATCAGATCAGGAAGAGAAAATAAGATTGAAAATTCTTGTCATTTGTGAGTGTCTTTACACTCTTTATGGGAATAGAAATATAACACACTAGGAAATGACCTGATTAAAATTAGATAAAGAAAATAAACCAGAAAAGTCCAGATTAATGATTATGCATTTAAGATAAAAATTAAAAATGTGGAAAATCTGTACTGTTAGCCACAATGTAGCAAACACTGTAACTGTGAAGTTGAATAAAATAATTGCTTCATAGTTGTAGTTAGATAAGAATATTATGAACCTCAAGGAAATCTTTAGCAATTCAATTTACCTAGCATCCTGCATTTATAACACAGCTCCAGCATGGGTCATTTCCATGGGGTTCAGTCCTTCAGGAACAGGCTGGTCCAACATGAGTCCGTCATGATCTCTAAGTTCTGTGAGAAAATATGCTGCCACTTGGGGTCCTATTCACATTCTCCTGTCTGGACTTTCCACAATCAACAACTTCATTTGCACATGTTTTTCTGAGTGCAGAGAAGTCTATGGCCTACAGTGTTGATATCTTCTCCAACAAGGTCTTCCATGGGCTGCAGGAGGACAATCTGTTTCTCCATGGTCTTTACAGGCTGCATAGGAATCCCTATTTCAGTGCCAGGAGCATATTTTCCTTCCTCCTCCCCTGATCTTAGTATCTGCAAGTTGTTTCTCTCATATTTTTTCTCAGTCCTGTCCCTCACAGCTGCTACACATTATATGTTGTCCTTTCCGAGATATATGTTATCAGAGAAGCAGAATCTTCTTTGTTGATGCATTAAGCTATGGATCCATTTTGGAGCTGCCTGGAACTTTCTCTGTCTCTTGTTGTGAAAGTCCCTACTCTCACAGAAACCACCCCTGCTGCTCTCCTTCCCAGTGTCTTGCCAAAACAGGCAGGAAATATTTATAATTAGGACTCTTGCATTATCATGAAAAAATATTTTAAAACATAATGAAAATCTCGCTCGATAAACCCATAGTTGATTGTGATTTCAAGTAGTTAGTAGACTACTACAATCTTGGAGCAGGTAGAGATGTTAGCCTCTGTAATCAGAAGTAAGCTCTTATAATTCCACAATGCTTTAGAAGATGCCTTTGTTTTTATTTTTTCATAGGCAACCATTAGTTTTCTAGCATAAATCAGAATGTGACAATCTCAGTCACTTTAAGTTCTGAAGTCAGGATCAATGTATTTATTAACACTTTTCAATCTGTGAACATATGTTAGAGATTTGCTGTCTCTGCATTTACCCTGTATTTTTGTGAAGCTTCTTGTTATCTCAAGCATGTCATCCCTTGTAGTGTAAGGATTTGCAGTCTTACTATAACAACTTGCAATCTTACCTAAAAGATACTGCAGCTCATGAAAATTTTCTTGTTAGGTCAAGGAAGCCTGGAAAATTTGTTTTGAGAGGACAGTAAAATAGGTAATATGACGCAGAATTTACAACTTTGAGAGCAGCAGGAGAATAACATGCTTATTCTCTCTTGAAAGCGTGATAGGGTAAAATAGATTTCTTATGATTCTTATGATTTCCCTAAGGAGAATCAAGATATAAAGGTATATTAATTTTTTTTGATAAATAGAGTTTTTTAAAAGGTACAGTGATTAATAATATTAAGAGGAAATAGGAAATTCTGTCATTGATTGCAGTGTTTTGTAATGCAAATATCATGAACCATCATATATAAAAATTCTTAAATTCATGTGACATGTAAAAATAATAGTTTTATATTTCTGTTCTTTTTGTGTGTGCATGTTAGTGTTAAAATTTGTGTTGTATACTTAGAAATAGAACTATGGTGCTCAAGTACTGGCAGAAATTAAGTGTATTTTAATATTGTTCTAACTTCTGTACTGTTTCTCTGCCATGCTTTGAATTTAGTTATGTTCTTGGTAAAAACTTTAAAATGTAATCTATACAAACCTCGAAGAACTAAAAAGGTTTAATTTGAGAATACACTTTTATTTTGTTCTCTATTGTTTGCTTGTTTTATTTGTTTCTAAATTGTGTGGCTATGGCTGTAGGAAATTATTGAATGGAAAATGTTTTGAGATCTTTAACTAAAGAGAGAAATTAAGCTCTCAAATGCAAAAATATTCCATCACTGGGAAAGCAAAAATTACTCTAAAAGGGTATCACTTTCAGGGATGGAAATTTTATGAAACATATATGTTCATTAATTTGCTCTATTATTTGGTGTTATTTTTGCTATTAATTTGATAATGTTTCCATATTTAAAATAAAAGATAATAGAAACATTAACTGTGTCCACATATATATATATATATATCTGTGAATCACAAATGAAGGTAAAATACGTGGAATAAATAAAATTTATGTAACTGTAAATGGGGATTAGTTGTTAAAACAGGCAGACTGTATAAGGTAGGGTCATGTCCCAAAAGTGTGAATGGAAGGACATAGAGAAAAGTATTTAATTTTTTTAAAGGGAAGTTATCATCATCTCATGCAGCCACTTTTTCTATCCAAAGAAATAAGCAAAGGCTTACTGAACTCTATTATATATGGAAGTGAAAAGGATATAATGGAATATTTATAAATAATTTGCCTTTTATCTAATTTACACCACTAAGTATAACTTGTGTACTATTTTCCCTTTTTCAGAAATCATGAATATCATATAAACATTGGGAATGTTCACTGATGTGTTGTTTCTGTGATGTCTGTGGCAGGATTTCATATTATGTCTTGTGATTTTAAAAAGAAATTTTCAAAGAAGGTATAGTATCCATGTCCCAAGTGGCATCTAGCATATCTGAAAGCTTCTACCCTATATTCCTTTGAACAAGGGCTTTTGTGCCAGAATCTTGTCATTTTTTTTCTATCAGCTGATCTAATAAGAGATATTACTGCTCTTCATAAGCTTTCCTTTAATATCTAGCTTTTGTCTTTGGAGAAAAGTGTCATAGGTCTGAATCAAACACATTGGAATTAACTGTGACCAGAAGCACACATGTAAACGTCAGTGCTGAAGCCTAACCTTTTTTCTAACACTGTCAACTATATATTGCCATCTGGCTTTCTCAATCTGTTTTCTAAGAAAATGTAAATGTTTCCACCCTGCTAGCAGGGAATTTCAATGTACATCATAGAAGAGAGAGGATGTAAAGCTCAGTGCTCTGTTAGTGGCTAACAGAAGTAGCAGACAGCCCAAAGCATCATGCTTATCTGTTGCTTTAATTCAGGAGCCAAAGTGATATTTCCTTCTGTTCCCAACTGATAACAAGTGCAAAATACAGGCAAAAATAACTTCGCGACAACTGCATTCCTATTAAAAAAAAAAAAAAAGAAAAACCAACTGCTGGGCTGATTGGCAAGATGTTGAAAATGTTCATAGGTTTGCTGACGCTGAAATGTGTAAAAGTGGAACTAAGGGAAGGGGAAACTGAGTTCTGGGGAAAAAGAGGGGAAGAGAAGCCAAGAAAAGACATAGCAATAGATTAAGTACATTGAAAGAAATCAATTTTAATTTAAAATTTAACAAGGAAGGTATATTTTGAGAGAAAATATCTTTCGCTTCACTGGAATTGAAAATGTGTACCCAGTTTGTTTCCTTACAGTAGCTGAAGTGTGAGAGAAAAATCTCATGATGCTGTTGCACAAGTGTGTTTCCCAATTTCAAGTTAGGAGTAACAAAAGAGAAGAGGTTTTTACCTCTTAACCTCTGGTGATGATTCAGTCTCCTGCACTTCTCTGCCTTGGAGAATTCCAGACTAGACTTGTTTGGAAATTCACCATTAGAATACTTTCTGTTAAAAAATTATTTGTTGTTCTCAAGATGCAACTTGTGATGACATATACAGCAAAGTGGATTTATCTTTGAAGCACTTTGGAGAGATTTAATTCTCAGTTGCACATTTTACTCATTAACCTTTGCAGTCTGGAGAGATGGTTATATTTCCCTGCACTTTTAGAAAAATTGTTGGTTTCTGACAAAGTCTTCAAACACTTTTGGAATTCTGCCTGTGAATAAATGTTTTGAAATTCAAAAATATTACAGGACTTGTAACAAAAGCCCTTTTTCAGCTCTCTACTGATAGTTATTTGTGGTCAAATCTATAAGCATTTTAAATTAAATTTGTCTGAACAGAGGATTTATGTATAAACAGCCTCCACTAAAGCTTATACTGAAGAGGCAACTACTGAAAGGGCTTCTGAGAAAATGAATTTACTAATGGTGTAAGTCCAGGGCTGCAAAGTGTTTCTGGAATAATGTAGACATTTCATTTTTTAGAATTATGTCTATAACTAAGATTAGGATTTTGTTTTTTGATATTAAAATTAGAATATAGTAAAAGAAACTTTCAGCTATTAGGAAATCACATATTAATTCTATAAGATTATTTAAATTGTTTTGAACGAATTAATTATTTAAGCAATTAAACTACAGGAAAAGAATTACTGAATTTTTTTTTAAGTTAGAGCATACTTACTATTCTGATGAAATAAAAATGTGTCATTTCCCCTTAATAAAATAACATTAATTCCTAAAATAATGCCAGTATGTGACAAGGTCTAGTTCTTCTAGATGTTTACACTCTAAATTAAAGGCCATGAATTTGTCAGATGTGTAGTGCCTCTCCAACCAGTATTTATATTAGCATTGAATAACTAACTATATAGTATTAATCCATCTTCTTGTAGAGTCTTTTTATAACCTATCATTTCCTCATAAGTTGTATATCCTTTACAGCAAGGAATGCTGATGGATAAAGAGCTGAAATTTTCTAAGCCACCTGTGATTTTCTGAACATTGTTGTTCTGTCCATATTGCTACCATTGCATGAAAACTCACTATTAAGTTATTTTAAGTTAGTTTCTGAAAAATTTGTCTCCTATAGAAATCTATTCATTGTGTTGTAATAAAGCTGAGAGTTATAATACATTTGGTTCTCTTTCAGTTAAAAGGACAGAAATATCATATGGTCACAAGATAACAAAATTACTGAATATTTACTTCTAGGTGTAATAAATCTCTGGTTTTTCCACTGTGTTTTTTTCCACAAGTTTCCATTAATATCTCTGTCCCTTCAGATATCTCTCTGTTGTCATGTTGCTACTAGTTGACCTTCTTCTGCCTGCAAATAGCTTCCATGAAGACTTACAGTATATTTTTTTTCCCAGAAACTTAACTTAAACTGATTGGGCTATGATTTTCAGAACCATCTTTTCCCCATCTTCTTGATATTATATTACACTCTTGATATATTAGATTGATATTACAGTATAGTATAGTATAGTATAGTATAGTATAGTATAGTATAGTATAGTATAGTATAGTATAGTAGTTGCTCTTTTAGTCAGTTAGGACTTCTTATCTTCATTTTCTTTCAAAGGTGATAGAGAGCAATTTAAAATTGAGAGACCTTTTCTTTAATCTTTTGTTTTATAAATAATTTTCTCATAAATTTGAAGTCTATAGTCCGTAATAAGAAGAAACTTGGAAAAAAGAAATGGTACTTCGAGATCAAAATGAAAATGAAACTTTCTTATTTAGATACGTACATTAAGCTCCTTTGCTCTGAAACACTTAATTTGCTACTGCTATATTCTCTGACTAATTTCTTCAGCATCAACATTTTTAAATCCATACATATTTGTATAAATATATATATGAATAAATGTACACAAAATGAATTCTTTTTAGACCACTTATTTATATGTATATTGTATCACACAATCAAGGAGAAATTCAAAGAGCGAAACTGTTTATGCTTCTATCCTTTGTGTAACTGTTTTGATGACCCCTCTAATGAGACAGGCTAAGATAATATAATAAATGTCTTATTGCACTTGGAAGATAGGGAAGAAAAATAGTAACTCACACTCTGCTTCATTCCAGGTGGGAGTAAAAAACAACTGTTTTCCTCACCGTTTACAAGCCAGTTAAGAATTTGACTGACAGAATGTTGGCACCAGCTGTGGCAGAACTGATCAGCCTCAACTCCAAGTAAGTGATGTCTTACACATTTGGAGATTAATTTCAGACTAAATTTACAAAGCCTACTGATTTCTAGCAACAAACACAAATTGAAAATACACTTTATATGGCACTGTAGAGGACATTGACTTCCCTTGTTGAAGAATTCTTAAACATATCTTTAAATCAGTGTGTAACTTCATCTGTTCATAATGTTACTTGGCAAATTTGATGTCACCTCATTCTGATTCCTCTTCCTTTCCAGGCAATTAAAAGCACTATCTGAAAGTAATGACAAATCATTGTGAAAATAAATATAAACATGAACATGGGCGAAATGTTCAATGATCAAGAAAATGTAGACAAAAATAGTTTGTTGACATAGAAGAAAAACTGGTGGAAAAAAAACTAAGTAAGAATATTTGGATGCTAATGAAATTAACCCTACTTCCCACTGTATTTATGGGAGACAACTGTGGGTAAAGAACGGAGTAAGAAGCCTCGGTAGTCCAAAAATTATCTCAGAGGGAGGTCCACATGTTATCTTTCACATGGTTAAGGTGACAGCAGAGCTACAGTCACCCACACAGGAATTACGCACACACATTAAAGTGCACCTCTCATCCTTCTAGTGTTAGATTTTTAATATTCATGGACACCAGTATCTCAGTTCTACTTAGAGTTTTGTTTTCTCTGATGTTGAAAGATTCCATTTTTCTTATAGCTAGTAGGAAACTGTGGAGAAGATAAAAGCAGGATGGTTATCAGTTTGTTGGATCAGCTTTTTGCTCACAATATAATTTCTCAGTGAAAATCTATTTTCCTCTTTCAAAACTGGGCACACGATGCCTATTGTAGCAGACCACAACTAAGAGCATCATTTTTACATTAGTTCATTTTTACATTGGTATATATATTCAGTATGTACCATTCAAATTGTTCCCAAATATTAACTAGCATGTAGTGAAAAAAAATCAGAATTAAGAGAGTGTGATGAGAGTGTGACTAAATTATTTTAGATATTTATGTACTCTGGAACACAAAAAAAGTAAGATGAAAAATGAGAGTGTTAAGTTACATATTTCACAAGTACTTCTAGTTAGGAAAGTACAAGAGATAAAGTGAGAGACTACTTTTGGATAAAAATATAATATGTGTATATTAATCAATTTAGCTTAACACTTACAATATGAGTGACAAAAAATATAACCCAGAAAAATGAAGGATATAGAGCTTAAGAAAATTGCTGCTCAAGTTACAGCGGTTTAAAATACCCTGACACCAGAATACTCAGTCTTTTTCTATCACTTTGTCCCAGTGATAGACTAAAAGGCAAGGAAAAGAAATATTGTATTCATTCTACATATGGGAACAAGGTCACAGCAAAGTGAACATTTGACATTACGAGTGTGCTATTGGGCCAAAAATGGAACCTGTTTATTTTGACCCTTGTTCCAGGGTTTCAGACTTCATCTCTGTGAAAGGTTAACACTTTGCATCTAGATAACATCAGGATCAGATTTTCACAAGCTTTTAGTACCCTCACTGGACGAGGTCTTCTATTCTTTCCACAGAGAGCACTTAACTGATTATCAACTGATAGTCCCTGATTTTAAAATATGCTGAAGGTCAAGGTTAACATTTTAGCAGCTTTCCTATGTGATGACAAAATTTGACAAGGTCTAATTGGTTGTGATTTGTCTTTTAATCTTGTAATCTCTTATTATTGTTCCATTTATATGTGTGAAGATAACAGAATTTAGAGGCATATTGAACTGACATTTCCCTTAGACACGGGAAAAAAGAAACTGTGTATGTACTGATGACATTTCTCTGGATTGATTCAATTCATAAATAAGGGCAAGAAAAAAACTTAGCTTCTGTCTCCCTCTTTTTTAGTGCTTTGAATAGGCAGGTAGTGAGTAGGGCAACAGTTCTTTTTACCAGTTTTGGAGCTGTTGTTTACATGGTATTGTCGGGAGGGTACGAAAATCTACTGTTTGTTCATCAATAATGAGTCTGAAAGTTATATATAGAGAAAAAAGGAAACTGATTCCCTTTAAACATGACAAAAATTCTGTCTGCACTTCTTAAACTAAGGCCTGCTAATATATTAAAGTTAAGGCTTGAGAACTTTTACATAAGTTCAAAAGCATCTTCTGAATGTTTATGTAAATAACATATTCTTAAAAGTCTTTGAAACAGGAACATCTACAAAGATAGAATTTTAAGTACTTTTGCATATTTATAAGTGCAGAATTTGCTGATGGTTAATGTACTGTATGTGCAATACACATACAAACCACTCAATAAATGAAGCAATCCCAGAGCAGACCAAACAGAGATGGCATGTAAATATAGTAATATGAATATCATTGCATGTGGAATCCTGACATCTTCTATTTTTATAATTCCTGTGGAGCGAAACTACTCTTCTTTTTATGCAAATGTGTAATTCAGGTGAGAAAAAGCAAATAATTTCCCCAATGTATTATAGGAAATACATGGAAGTCCAGGGACATAGATACTTTTCCAGATTGTTAGGATCTTGGAAATGAAGCTGCCCTTTGTCCCTTTGTGCAGGGCTGTCAGTAATACAGGAAACAAGCAGTCCGTTTTCACTTTCACATACAAATATTTGTGTTTTAAAAGAGCAACAATTTTTGGAAACAATTTACAGCATTGGGAATACTGTTATTTTTTTGTCATATTCTACACACTGGTGTTACAAGAAAGCTGTCACGCATCTCTATTTCATATGATGTTATCATATGAAAGATCACACATTTCACGCATCTTATCATATTAATTTTTATGTACCTTTTAAGTCAGGTAATATACCTGACTAAGTTCTGGGAAGGGGCATGTTTGTTTATATGTGATATGAATTTGGATAGATCCTATCTGTTGATGCTAAGTTGATCTCAGTAGAGCTTTGTGCAGACTATTTTCAAGCTGACTATTTTTATGTAAAGTTATTTGCCTTGTATTGAACATAAAAGTCACAGCTAAAACTGTTCAGTCATGTCCTAGGTGAAGCTTGGATAAAATATCTCGGTATCTCCATTATTTTTTAAAAAGTATACAGCTTTTACTCAAGATAAACTGTTGCTTCTTCACTAAAAATTCACTAGAAATCACAGTAATTATTGACAAGACCATAGTTTACTTCAATTTCTAGCAAAGATTGCCACATGTTGCAAGATGATTTACCTCTGGGGATATCTTTGTAGATATTGTTTATAAAAACTTAGAAGATTTTGTCTGCATGGAGGATACCCCAATATCACTCGACTGCTACATGTGATTATGTAGTCTTTTTGCCTGTATGCTAAAATGACTAAATCTTATTAGGTGTAAAAAGGTATCAATATAACATGTAAAAAATAATTTACTAGTAGTATAATTGAAATATTGAAAGTCTAAATAAAATACTATTTTCAGTTCAGATGTTATTATTATGCATAAGGAAAGAAAGTAAGTTTACTGATGAGACCAAAAACTGAGAGGTGCTGTTGACTCTTGGGCAACAAGGTGGTTTGCAGAGGGATCTGGGTAGGTTGCTGCAGTACTGTGTCCCACAATTTAAAAAGATTTTAGTATCTTCTAATATATCTAGAGGAGGGCAACAAAGCTCATGAAAAAGCTGGGAAACATGTCCTGTGAAGAATGGCTAAGGACTTAGGCCTTTTCCGGTTTGTTGGAAAAGAGGCTCAGAGGTGACTTAATTTCTCTCTGCAGCTTCCTGAGGAGAAGTGGAGATGAAGGTACTGACTCTTTTCTCTGGGATTCAATGATAAGACAAGTGGGAATGGTTTCAAACTGTGACAGGGGAATTTCAGATTGGACATTAGGAAGCAAATTTTTATCTAGTGGGTGGTCAAAGCCTGGAAAGTAGAGTGGTGGTTGATGTTGTGTCAGTATTTAGAGGTGTTTGGACAATGCCCTTCAACTTTGGTTCAGCCTGGAAGTGGCTAAGGAGTTGAAGTAGATGTTTGTAAACCCCTTCCAACTAAAGGATATTATTCTGCTCTAAAGAAAAAACAAAAGATATGTTACTAGAGGATATCTCCCCATAATCATCATAGAATTATACAACCCCAGTTTTCAAGGGGCCCTCAGAGATCATCTGGTCCAAACTTTCTTGTCAAAAGCATGGTCTAGAAAAGATTGAGTAGCACCCGGTCGATCTGAATTTTAAGTGTCCAACACTGTGGAATCTACCATTTTCCTGGAGAGATTACTCAGAAGTCTGATTGTTTTGAAAAAACTTTCCTTTTGCATATAATCAGATTATCCCTGGTAGTAACTTATAACTGTCACCCCGTATCTTTTCCAAATGACTCCTTCTGAAAAGGGAGTTGTCAACTTCTCTGTAGTCACTCTAAATTTTCCTGGGTGGATGTTGCCAGGGCCCATCAATTTGCAGAGGTGAAGTTGCAGTAAAATTTACTCACCAACTCTTCCTGCAGCGAAGGTGGGTTTCTGTTTATTTCAACCTGGACTTTTGTTCCCCGGGTGGAGCAGTGCTGGTGCAGAGAGAGGTGAATGAAGTGCTGAGAACCTCTCCCTTTTCAGCATTTTTGGTGACTGGTTCACCTCTCTTGTTTAACAGAAGGATAGTACTTTCCTTCTGTTTCTGTTTGTCATTGAACAGTTTTTGATGTCTCTGGTCAAGACCAGTTTTAGCCAAGCTTTTGCTTTTGTAACTGCATTTCTGCACACCTTGGAAACACTCTTGTGTTTCTCAATGGGTCTTCATTTGTTTTGTAATTTTTGATATGCTTCTCTTTTAGTTGTGATCAGACTCAAAAGCTTGTAACTCAGCCAAGGGGATCTCTTGCTCTGCCTACTTCCCTTATCTTTAAAGGGGATTAACTGGTTTTTGCTTCCAGAAGTGCATTCTTGAAAAACTCTCAGTATTCACCAGCTCCTTTTTCCTCCAGGGAAGCTTCCACAGAATACCTCCCAGCTATGTTGTGAGCATGTTGAAGTTTGCTCTTCTAAAATCTTTGTGTTTAAAATCTTTAAAGATTATCTGCTCCCTTCAACCCCAAGCTTCACAATACTGCCGCTAAGTCTATGACTAACCAAGATAATTGCATAGCACGTTTCCTTGGTTTGTGAGCAACAAGTCCAGCTGTGCCTCATTCCTTTTTGATACATCTAATTTTTGTATGAAGAAACAGTCCCATTTCAGGAACTCCCTGGATTTCATGTGAGCTGCTGTATTCTTCTTCCAACAAATGTCTGCGTGTGCCCTATAAGAATCAAGTTCTCTTGATCCAAAGCTTGATAAGTTCTTTATAACCATAAAGTCTTCAGTATAGTCTGAATCACTTTTGTTGTCATTTACTCCCTTTGCTCCTCTACACTCTATTATGCACCCCATTTCCAAACAGCCTCTGTTTTCATGCCAGCAAGCCATCTTCACCAAATCATTATGAAAACCCAATAGATGTTACATACAGACTTCGCGTATTTGTTATTATGTATGTAATATGTAATTTTAAACTCTATTTAAAATTATGGTCACCAAAAAAAACCAAAACTAAACAAAACAATCCCCTTCCACATGAACATACAAAAAGAGAAAAATCCCAAAGCAATCAATCAACCAAAAAACATCAAAAAACTCAACAAAACAAAACATCCAACTGAAAAAAAACAGAGATGGGCAGGCCAGGAGAAAATATTATATCTAAACAAGTTTAAGCACAACTTCAGGCAGCTGAAAGCTGTTTCAGACAAAGTGAGACTGAATAGCTTAATTTAGGAAAATTTGCAAAGTGACCATAATACCTGTGGTTGGCTACTGGCAGTAGTGAAGTTTTTATTTACTGCAGTGAGCATTGCTCAGTCTGTAAGTATTTGTCCTAATCATAATTTTCCTTCTGTTTCTGTTTGTCATTGAGCAGTTTCTTGTAGTTTTTGACGTCTCTGGTCAGTACCAGTTTTAGCCAAGCTTTTGCTTTTTTAACTGCATATCTGCACTCCTTGTAAATGCTTTATTGTCATTATGAGAAAGAAATTATCTTCTCTATGCTGCCAGTGTTATCTATGTGATTTGTGAATATTGAAGAACAGGACTTAGTAAAAAATCTATCTAGCTACTCATTAAATAAGCATTATCTCTTACCTTAACTTCTTACATGTGAGACTTAAAAATGTCAGAACCTGTACAAACAGCAAAATTTACTAATTTAAAGCATTTTTAAATGCTTTACTTTGCTGACATAGCCACATTTACAATGAAAGGAAGTGACACCTTCCCTTACCTCAGAAAATATGGGTTTTTTATTAGGCTTCATATTTTGCATATTCTCTTCCGCAACTTTTCTCTAATTTGCTTTACTCAAATTCAGAATTAAACATTTAAACATAAAGAGTTGCTAGTTCATTTCCTCTCAGTATAGGAGCAGGCACAAAAATTGTTTATTTTTCACCTAAATTGGAATAAAATTATTATTGTTGGAATAAAATATGTACTAATTGTAGTAAAATTATTTGGATTTTCTAGAACAGAAAATAAGAGGCAACATTCTTGTCTTTATATCTCACCTTCCTCCATCTCCTTTTGACTCAAACCATGAATTAAATAGATAATAAAATCTAAAAGTGACATCCTCAGAAAGCTATTAGGTTTCTTATTTCTTTCCTTTCTGCTATTGACCTTTCTTTTCATATGTGAATAAATGCATTATCCATAGCAGTATAGCTGGTGGCTGAATTATTTCTAAAAAAAAGTCTGGTTCCTTCACTCAGGAATATTTGCAGAAACTTACAGGAAAGAAATTCTGAATTAATTGTTAACATTGCACACATACAAACAGACATTTTACAAAAACAAAACCATTCTAGATTTTATCTGCGATCAGTCAAACCTCCCAAACCATTATAATTTCATTATGTATGCCCTTTTTTTTTTTTTAAATCAGTTTAAATCTAGTTTGCTGTTGTCTGTAAATAATTAGCATTCAAATAGTGTCAGTCAGATTGTCAAGCAGCCAACATGCACACAAACACATCACTGCTTATTACAGCAAAAATAATGTTTAAAACTTTAGAAGTTTTTACTGCTTCAAAGCATTTTAGCAGTAGATACAATACCTGATCCCTCCATCTCTACATATTTAGTGTGGTTGTGAAAAATTCAGCAATGCTCCAAGAGGGCAGGTAATGCATCTGATTTTCTCATCTTGTGTTTGGAAGTCTCTTCTGAAATCTGTGTGAAACTTGTTCCAGACCTGGTGTGTTTCAGTTTTCCCTGTGAAACGCAGTCCTTTTAGGGCAGATCACTTCAGTGTTGACCTATTGTATCATCACTGAAAGAGCACGTGCAAACTGAACTTTTAGTTTGCACTGAGCCACAATGGATTTCTTAGACAAATATACAGCGATTAACTTAGAATGCCAAATGTGGGCACTCACATTCAGCAAAAAAAGAAGACTGAGGAGTGCTGATTAAATAATATATTCATAGATTACACCTCCATTCACACATTTTGGCTTCACTGTTTGTAACTAACTCTTCAGACTGAAATTACAATTTTTTCTCTCTTCACTCCAGCTACTCTCCTCTGCTTCTCAAGGCTGCGAAGGACACATGGCCTGGAACCACCATGCATGTGAATTCACCTTAGACTCTATGTGCTTTTACAACTGCAAAAAAGTACAGATAGCATATGTCTGTCTCCTGTCTGACCAGAAGGGCTTTACACAGGTAGCTGGAAAGATAGCAGACATCCACACAAAATCATTGATAAAATAATTAAGAAGATTTCCTGATTTTATGTAATGTTTCTTTAAATGCAATTTCCTTTTTTACTAGAGAGCACATGGAAAAAAATATGGAAGAGATGCTGGTATAGCTAGATGTAACTAATGGGAAGGGAATTCTTCAACTTGTATTTCCTTTGAAGTGTTTAAGGTAGTTCTTGTAGAGGGCAAGAGAATCAGAGGGGACAGAATACTGGCATTTTTCCCATCCTAATGGACAGCTGGATCATGATGGACAGGTTTCCAGCAGTAGTATGACATTTCTGGAGGATTTGTGTATGACAGATGGGATACCACCTGCTGACAAATTGAAGGGGCTATATTAACATTACTGAAAATAGGAAACTCTGAAACATGAGTAAATTAAGGGTGTCACATCTTTTGCTCCTAATATGTCAGGAAATATCAAGATTTATAAAGAGGTGAAACACAGAGGACAACTGACTCATTTGAAACTTATTCCAAAGTTTTGAATGTGTAGAATGTAAAGGATATTGGAGGTATGTATAAATTATTAGGCTGGACAAAGTTCTTTAAGGACAGATTGATCATAGCTGTCACTGTTAAACAAAATATGGATACACCTGGCTCTATTACCTTCATGAAAAAGTAGCTTCTTCAACACACTTGCAGTATTGTAACTATATTACTGCCTTTTTTGAAGACCTTTCCTATCATGCAGGAGAATTTCTGTGCGTTTAGTTTCAGTTGTCATGTGAATGCATCAAGTGTAGAGTAACATTAAGCAACAAATTAAATTAATCCTAAAACTTTAGACATTTGATTGCTGAAGATCTGTAGAGGAATTAAGTGCACTTTGACTTTGCAAATACCTTTTTTGCAGTATTTAAATTATTTTTAAGTGTGTTTATACAGAAAGGCTCCATCAGAATGACTACAGAAGGCCAGCCTGCACATATACTTTGATTATGTAAGGTACAGTTCTAACTAATAAGAATTTCTACCTTCTATGTATGATTACTCTTTTGTTTAAATACAGGTTAAAAAAACCCTCAAATATTTCTTTAAATGAGTAAAAACCATAGTTGAGGAACTAGCAGCAGCAGGTAATTTCTACAACTGAAGGCAGTATAAATTTTAGCCCATATAAAAGAAAACAGAAAAAAAATTTAAAAAAGCCCTGAGATGTAAAAGCAATGAGGAAGACTGGCAAATAGGAAAATAAGCCTTTTGGCAAAGAGATAGAAAGTTTAAAATTTAAATTTTCAATTTTCTAGAAAATAAGTGTTCAATATTAATTCTAAGCTCCTAGAACTGCATGGCAAACTACCTCTTATTCTCCATTTTGTATCCAATAGGTAAAATTTGTTCATTATTCAGCAGCGCTATGCCACATTTTGCCCATATTTCCCATAATGACTGTATCCCTCCTGTAAGAGGATTTTCACTGGAAACTGTGCTACTTTTAGAAGAACAAAGAACTTGTTAGCTCAGAAAGGATGTCCAAATTCTTTTCTATAGTATTAGGAAGAGTATTATATTTTTTAAGGCTCCCTGTCCATGGAAGATGGGACAAGTAGCCAACCCATTACACAGTAAAAAGGAGTACTCTGTTTTAAGAGTGAAGTCCTGCCTGTTTCAGATTTTTAAGGGCTGTAGCTGTAAACAATGTCTTGTTTCACATTACTCAAAGTTATGGCAATGAATTTTTCTTTGGTCTATTCTTTTTTCCTGGTAAATTTGTACTAAAAATAGAAATCTGTTTCAGAAGACATTGAAGTTAATCTCAAGCTTTTAGTATCATTTGTAGCGCAAAGATCATAAATGCTTGTTTTGTTTTATAGTATTTATTTATTCTTCTGTTGCTCTAAATAATTAAGATGTGTGAAAATTATAGTCACATAAGCAATAGTTCACAAACTACTGACTAATTCATTGATTACTGCTGCTTTGAAATATGACTACCATTTCTGCTGACACTTACAAGTAAGATGATTTACGGACAACACTTTCCCAATTAACATTATAATGTATAACTTTATATAAAAATCATATTACTATGTTAAATACATTAAATAGGCAATAGAATTCCTATCGCTTAGGCCCAGATATTTATGTTATAGAAATTCACAGTTATTTAAATATTTATAAAATGAGAGTTGAGAGCAGCATTTTGAAAAGCAGTTAATAATGAACAGACATCAAGGGAGCCATCATTATAACAGCAAAATGCTGTGCAATTCCAATAACTTCCCTGGTGCAGAAGCAGGCCATCAAATTTAATTAAAAGCAGTCAAAAATAAACTGAAAAATTGAACTGCAAAAGCCTATCCTTTGCCAGCAGCTGAAGGCAAAGAGAAAGAAAAGGGAGAACCTTGAAAGTAGTAATGAATTGATAAGCCTTTCTGCCTGCAACTTGTAATTTGTTCTGTCAGATTTTACTATCAGTTAAACTAGATTAATAGACCAACCACTGTCTCTCCATCTTCAATCCTATGCCCAGTCCTTTTCTTATGGGTTTTGATGGTAAATGAAAGCCTGAGAGGGTCAAAATTTAAATTAATTTCCTTGTTTGCTGATTTCTTTTATGTAATTCTGTCATGTACATTAGTCAGACACAGACAAAATAAAAACAATTTAGAGACAGAAATAAACATTTCTATTGAATGTGTTTTCTAGTTCTTCCAGAGAGGTTTCATATATTTTTATCCAACAAAGGTAGATATCACCTGCAAAATTCATCTGCCCCTACAGCCTCCCATGGGGTAATGAAAGATAAGGAGAATCATTTGCAATGTACAAGGACTAGCAAATTTATTGCTGCTTTATATGCTCAGATTAATGTGTATATATTCAAACTGTACCACAAGGACAGAACCAATTTGCTTTAGATAATTTTATTTTTTATAATAATAATGTTTTAATGAAGCTAAATCTTCCCTGCTGTGACCTTATTATGTTTTTCAACATCAGTGAGAAATAGATTATATTGAATTGTAACAGACCTCATGAAACAGCAGGAATTTGATTATATTTTTTTATATTTTAGTGGTCAATACAGAATTAGAAGAGGCAAAAGCCTGGTAGATTGTGGGAAATAAACTGATTGAAAAAAAAAAAAAGAGTAGATTACTTTCATGCCAATCAAAATTACACACTACAATTTTTATAGGGGTTATGAAGACACAGTAATTTCCTAAGACAGAAATTTCCACTGTAGTAGATATTTTAGGAGGATTGAAATTATCATAAAACAAAGTAAATAGGAAGTGTGATGTAGAAAGACTGAAAAAACTGATAGCAATATGACTGATTATTAATTCACTCTTTGATAATAAATCAACTCATGTGAAATTGAAAGTGGCCTAAGTTATGAAATTTTTTGCATGCCATTCATTTTTCATCAATTATCATAATTTGAAAGGTAAATAATAATTAATTCAAAATAGAAGTTAAACTTTTCCCTCATTCTAATTTCTCTACATCTTTGGTCAAAGTTTATGCTCTTGACTACAGGAGTGAGAAAACTTCCAAGCAAGATAATTGGCCTATAATTTGCTAGATAATGAAAAAAAAATTCTCCTCAAATCACTTACTCTTGCTGAAATTCCTAGTTATTTTTGATGATGTCATATTCAAATTTAGATACCCTTTACACTAAAATAATGTAAAAAGCCCTCCAAAAGACATGAAAGGAGAGTCTACTACCCTCACTTATATGAAAAACTCCTTATTTTATGCATTATGTAGGAAAACTTTCTTGGATGTCATGCAAAGCAGTAAGGATGGTATTCATGTACAGGACTTCCTTGTACTTCTAATATGAAGAAGGCCTGCATTTTCTTTATGCATAGTAATTATAATTCTTTAAACTTCTTCTGCATGATTCACAGTGAGACAGAAAGTACTTACAGGCACATGGTATTCTAAAAAAGTGAGTGAAAGAATTACTTGATTTTCAAACCTTGAAGGGATTCTTTGCAGTGAGGGTAGGATACCCCTGTACACTGTCAGCCTGATGTGTACACATTTGAGATTGCTCTGGTTCAGTCAGATGATAGAATAGTCAAAAATCTTGGAAATAAATACAGGAAACATGATAACTTCAGCCAGTGTGAAGAGCAAGTTTTACCTGAGGTACTCAGACTGAAGAAATATCCAGCATGATGTTAGAACTGAATCTGAAGCAAATACATGCCAAGGTTGGTCTGTAATATTTGCTTGCCCACTAGCCCCATCTGGAAAACAAGTCAGAGGATTTGAATGTCCCCACATATCAGCCGCCTAAATCAGGACCTTTGAATTCTAAAGAAAGAAGTAGAATGGATACAATATGTCAGTCATCAGTGTTCTCACATGTATCTGTAAAGAGGAGGTCATCTTGATTTGCACTTATGGGGAGAGGCAGAGAAATTCCCTTATGACATGACTCAGTGAAGCAGCTGTGGTTGTGTCTGTTCTATTTCTAGAAGGTTATCAAGAATTGGTTTGAGAGAAATGACAGGTGGATGTATTTTTCAGGTGGTTGGAAGGTCCCTATCCTTATCACAAGTCATTTATTTCCATGAACATATCGTCAGGCTGTCACACCAATATGTAGTCACATTCAATCTGGGAAACAAAAGAGAGACTCTCAAAATCCCTCACTGCTTTACAGAGTGAAATCCTAAATATAAACTTGGTATCCTTTGGCCTAGAGTGATCTTGCAAATACCTTCTCTCCTGGTGCAAGATAAGACATGAAAGGGTAAAAACAGATCACATATGCCATTCTGCTGTAAACCAAAACTCTTTTTTTCTCCAAGTATGTTGCCAGTTCATTAAACAAAAAGTTTCACCTTAGAGAAGACTTAAAATACTTTTGAAATTAAATCTAAACAAAACAGAATAATACAGAGCTTATATTTGAACAACAATTCAGTATGGAAAATACTAATAGTAAATGCCTATGCAAAGATTGTACTTTAAAAGTGAATTTCAGTCTTGTGTATATACACCTTGGTTTTGTTTCTTCAAAGAAAATGTTTGACTATGGAAATTAAGTTAGCAGTAGGGAAAGTCAGGATAAAGATAGTGGAATTCTGCTTCTGGATAACACATCTCTTTTCATAAGTAGGAAGTCTTTTGATTTTTATTTGCTTTTCCTCTTCCTTCTCCTTTTTATTCTTAAATGAGAGATTATTCTAAGCATAAATTTAAAATCAAGATCAGCTTTATCCCACAAATCTCTGTAGTGCAAATCTGTGTCCAGAACTGCATAAAATCAATAAAATGTAAATACAACGTATAGAGAACATGTTGACTATATAATCCAGCTTTTTTATCAGTGGGGTGCTGACTCTAACACAATTAAATTGATTACTAGGTACTATTCTTTAATCAAAACAGCTTTTAAGTAATTTACCGTCCAGTGCAATTTCATTCTTTCTTTGATGTTCTGCTTGATCAAGGGAACTTCTTCACTTGTACCTCATAGTTAACTAAGTTCAAGTCAGCTTTTTCAATGTGATTTAATTAAAAGATATGACCATGTTTAAAATTTATCATATTAATGGGATTTTTTGTAATAATATTCTAGCTGAAATATTGTTTTTTACAACTACATACTGAAATGTCACAAAAAATATTATTCTCCAGTATTTTCAAATAAATTTTAAAGATCCAGGGAAGAAACAGTCTTTTTAAAACCACTTTCATGCATACTTTAAAACCTAGTTCAATGATGTAGGAAAAAGAATGAAAAATTATAGAAATTTTTCCCCTGGTTTATCAAAGTACTAAAAATGCTTGTAACTTGGAAAAAAAAAACCTGAATGTAAACAAATTTGCAAGGACAGTGGTACCTGACAGTTTTGAATGATGAGCAAATTGATTCTAAGCAGCTTTGACTTTACAAACACTAACTAATCCTTGCCGTTCCCTTGATAAGAAAATGTTTGACACATCAATTAACATATAAATAAAAAATCACGTTGAGGATTTTTCCTTTTATGTTACTATTTCCTTCTGTAAATGTTGAACTATTAGCATGCGTCACATACTGTTAAATTTCCATATTTTCAACTGAAAAATTGTTCCATTTATGTTGAGCTAACGCTAAAGACTGTCATTCAATCTGTACCTTTGCATTCCAGTTTGAAGGCTATCTGTATTGTGATTAATTTGTATTAGCATATGATTTTATTACCTTTGTCCACAACATTGAAGATGGATTTCTGAGGCCTCAGGTTTTCATGTGGTCATTTGTCTTGCCCCTCACTTCACACACATTATTATTAAAGATCTTAGAAGGCATCAAGTGATTTTCTTTGCTGCACTGCGATAATCAGTGTGTCAATAATTAATGTGCAATAATCAATAAAAATTACTTGTTGCATGACCAAAAAAAAAGTACAGTGCACAGAACAGGATGTATTCTGACTTTATCCTAGGATATTTAAAGAATATTATTTGCAATTGCATTATGGTAGGATGTTACTATCCCAGATAATAATGAAATATATACTTTGAAATATGTTTTTAAAAGGACTACAAGGGGAAAAGTCAGTTGTTCTGTATAATAGTGCTGGAAAAGTAAATTGCTATAGTTTTTTAACACATTTCTGTTTAACTGAAACCTGATCGCCTCACTTTCTATATAGTCAGTAAATAAAACACAGGCATCCTGGGAAAGACATAAAATAAATACTTGTTTGGATGTTTGCTTGTGGGGATTTTTTTTAATCACAACTTATTTAATCACAACAATTAATAAAACCATTATTGTGACTCCATATTTTCTTAGGATGGAAATAAATAATTTCCCAATTTACTGTATTTATCAAACACATAATTATCAAGAAAAAGAACATTAATGAATATTATTAAAATTTACTTGCATTATGATTTTAGGTTGTATTTTTGCAAGGAAAAAGTAGAAAACAACATAATTTGTTTTTATTATTTTAATAAAGTATATAGCTGGCAGGAAATTTCAGCTACTACAGCTCTTCTAGGTAAATCAATGCTTTGTCAATTTATGTGTGTTTTGTTGTATTGGCTAATATTTTCAGATAATTAATTTTCTCCATTTATGGAAGAGTACCAAATATTATTTGTTAAGCTATCAAATTATCTGTGGTCTCACAGTAAATATTAATATTGTATTGCATATACAGGCTTGCTATTCTGTGTTCCCAAAGACTTTTTTCCAACTTGTAAACAGTAAAAAGTTACTGAGGTGTTCCCAGTAGTGAGGTGATTTTCAGTTTAGGAACAGTGGGCAAGAAGAAATTAATCTCCAGCTGTGATCAGTAGGTTCTTGAAAGTATTTCTTTCCAAATTCTTTCAGATTCACTCTCCTATGGTTCCTCAGCAAGCTTATTTGAAGTGCCTGAAGGACAGACCTGATTAGAATTGAGGACTAACCCTTGACCTGCCATTTTGCCCGTCTTGAAAAGTTCTCTTGATAAACAATGATTTCTAATCAAAATAGTTTAAATATTTTCTATTGTTACAGTTACTCAAAGTTTTCAGGCTCTTCCTTTGAAGGATTTGGTAAATCAATATTAGGTATAAGATTAACCCCGTTTAAAAACATTATTATAATTTAAGAGCAATTAAACTGTAGATGCGTTGATAGGAGGAGAAAAACGAAGCAGAATATTAATTCTTGAATGAATCAAAATGCTGTTAACAAATAACAGTGAGAAAGCATAATTAGCCAATATCTTTGTGCCCCTAAATGTCCACATCAGGGATTGCTGTATAAGTTTGAATAAAGGTTCAGGGTGTAACCAGTAAGGAACAGTTGCAGACTATTTGAAAAAAACAGGCTTTTTCAAATATTTGACATATTTATGCATTCATTAACACTTATCTTTGAGAACATCCAGAGAACAGACCATGTTCCAGAAGACTGAAAAATGTTGAATATATTTTTAGGCTCCCAGGAGAAGCAGCTGAAGAATTATAGGCATGCAACAATAACTTTAGTTTTCAGAAAAACATGGGGACAGATAATAAAATAAACTTTATTTGCAAATATGGAGGAAAAAAAGTAGAAGAGAAATAGGCAACTTGAATTTATTCTAGCTAGATCAAAACAGTTTCATTTCCTTCTAGAGCAGGCTAACAAAACTTAAGAGAGGAAGAAAATATATATGTCAGTCATTACCCAGCTAAGACTTGTCAATGTCTTGTATGACAATGTTTCCACAAGTCAGGATGGGAATCATGGAGGTCCAAGTGAAAATTTTACTAGAAAGATGAAAATTTATTCAGGTAATCTTACTAAAAAGATAGCTATTATCAGCTTACTGTTAAAAGAGATATAAAGTGGCATTCCCTGTGAAGTTGCCATAAATCAAGCATAAATCAAATTGTCGTAAATCAATATTACTCAGTTAACTAAAAATTAAAAGAAAAATAAGCTATTACATGCTTTATGTGTTTATGAATAAAGTAGCAAATATTGAATTTAGCCTATATACATTTAAAAATTACATTTATAAATAAAGAGTTCTAGAAATACATGGTGAGGAATAACTACCTTCATACATGAAGTTCTGGCATAAACTCTGGCGACTGACCTTTTGGAAAAAGGTGGTATCTGTGCAAAACCAAGAGAAGCATGTGAAGAAGACCAGAACTCCAGAAAACTCTGGAAAACTTAATTAAGAAGAACAGATTGAAACACCTGGATATATGTTAGCTACGAGAAGGACTAGTTAGGAAATGGTAACATTCTCCAAAACCAAGTAGCTTGCTTCAAAAAGAATAACCTGCTTTTTCATGTCCATGATGGCTAAAAGATATAATAAGGTTACATGTGAGACTTCTATTGGACCAAAAATATAGCTGCAATAATGATTATATACTGGGCAGGTTGTAGTATCTTTATGATTTAAGACTTGTAGGAAAAAAAAAAAAAGAAAAATAAATTAAAGCTGGGAGTAGATAATTATTACTTTCCTAGGGCAAGGAACATCTTAAAGATTCACATCCAGATTTGTTGGTGCTGTAACTTGCAATATACTATACTTTGCTTATAATTTTGGAAGAATAGTTAGGCAGCCTTTGCTCTTTTAAATCTTTTTAGAATTTTAATTGATAGAACAATTATATAATACTATAATGTTATCAAACAGTAAGGAGAATTTTAAATAATTCAAGGGTATTTTAACTGATTGGACAAATATGCTTTTGGTTTTGCATGGGAATTTAAGATTGTCATTTATGTGCCATTATATTTACATGCATAATATATATAAAAGATAATACATTTTGAGTGAGTGGGTCATGAAATTTATTTAATTTAATGCTAGACTACCTTCTGTAGCAGTTGTCATTTATTAATATATTAATATACCAACTCTAAATGAATGTGCATATATTTGTAGGATGAAAATATCTTTACAATTCTTTGAATGTTAAATTGGAAAGAGTACTTATCCTTCAAAACTGCAATCTGGTTCTTAAAATCCATTAATCAGCATGTTAGCCATCCATAGCAGAATTTTATGAAAAACACCATGCTAACCACACATTTGACAGACATGCTTCTTCAGGTAGAAATCTACCTCCCTTTTTAAATTTATAATGAGCAAAGTATGTGCATCAGCAATCAAAGACTGCTAAAGTCTGTAGAAGATGGTGAACTTTACATTTGGGTCTGCTGTTTATCCCTGAAAGATAGCTAGAGAGGAAAATTACTCATTCCAGAATGTTTGTTACAAAAAATGCTGTCAGAAAAGGCCTTTTTTTTTTTGATAGTGCAGCATTGTGTTGACTGTGTAATTTACAGGACAGAAATTAACCTGAGATGATTCTTGATACCTGTTATGGAGAATGGACTACCAGTTGACATAGGAAAGTTATTTTAAATCTCTTTGGCAGTTTCTCTGTTCACTAAATGGATAAAATAATTTTATATTATGTTTCTTCAGGATTACAAAGCTCCTGTGAATTATTTTGACATTTGCCAGTCAAGAATTAAATGTAATATCCTTGGGTCAAAATCTTGTAATTGGCCATCAGTTAGGCAATGTATACAGTATCTTTTGAAATTTTTTTTTGCTTATAAGTTGATGTATCTTGACAACCAGTTTGCAATTTCTAGACTAATTTGATTTTCTAGACTAATTTCTAGACTAATTTGATTTTCTATTAGTCCTCTCTTTTTTAACATGGAGGGTATCAACACTAATTCTATATTTCTACTTCTATCCATCTCAAAACTGTTCCTAAAACAGATCCTAGTGTCTGAATTGGAAGGCACGGGATTTTTGAAAACTGAAAGTTTAACTTTACACGTTTAAAATGTACCTTAAATAACACAAGGAATAAACTTAACTGAAATCATTTTCAGTGGAAACAAAGCTGTACATAAATCCAGAATCTTGATCTTTACCTGGCATAGTTTTCATATGCATTGCTTTCGGCTTTAATTTCATTGTTCTAACTTGAGGAAGACTATTCTTTAATCATTATCTGTTAAACAGGTTTTATTTTTGACAAATCCGTTGTCTCCAGCCCTTCCTGAAATAATGGTTGAATAAAGTTTGATATACTGGGTACAAGATAGATTATTTCCATTTTATTGATTCTATAATCTGGTTTGGATGTTTAAAATCAAACACTTCATCAAATCTGTGCCTAGCTAAAGAACGTAACTTGAATTTTTGAAGTTCAGAACACTGAATGTCTTAAAGACAGCTGTGACTGTCTTTGATGGCTGAAAGAGAAAAGCTAAAAATAAGTCATACATCTAGAGGACAAAGCATGGTGAGTACATCGCTGTTTCTCTCTGCCACTCCTTCCTCGTTTTCCCATTCTATAGCATGGGGGACAGCAAAATTTCTTATTTTCTCATGTAGGGGAGCTGTCTACAAAATGTTAGTTTCTGAAAGCAAACATACAAATGAAAATTAAACATACTTTAGTGATGCTTTTTTCTAATTAATTTGGGAAGTGTATGTCTTCAAAGTTTCAATGTGTTTTGAGAAAAGAAAAAAATTTAAGATATTTGAACTTCTTGTGTGTTTAATATTGAATAATACATCAATTGCATAAAGCCAGAATACATCTACAAGATACAGGCTGGATTAATCTTTGCCCATATTTGTACTATTTTTTCATGCACACTACTGGGAGATATGTCTGTTAGAGTGGAAACTTTGGCTTTCATCATTCATGCATTTCAGACCACATTGTTGACGTAGTATTTCTTTTCTATTTATTTTATAACAGTTAGGTCTTTTAATATTGAAGCAAATGTATTGAGATGACAGAAATAATTTGCTTAATACTGCTTAGGAAAAATCAAAAAAAAAGGAAAAGCTGCACTGGGCTGAAACACAGCTACTAAACGCTGTTGATTGAGTATACAGAATAATCTGATTTAGATACTTATATATACAAATTATACTTTTTTTTTTTTTTTTTTTTTTTTGTAAAGAAAGCTCAGGAAGTTAGGGGCTTTTTTTTTACAAATTATGTGTAGTATGCAGACCATTGAAAAATACTTAAAAATTGCTATTCAAACAGAAATCATTTTGAGAACCATGCTTGCAGTTATGATTCTGCCTGTAAGTCAGTTAATGCATTCTTTAATTGACTCCATGATTTATGTTCAGGTTTCTTTTTAGTTTTAAAATTACATTAATTTAGTGTTCAAATTCATAAGTAATTTTCCTTCAGTGTAGCTGTGTTCATTGCATTGGATTCTGCTTCTGCAATCTATACTGCAATTTTGCACTTCCTTCCTGCATTGGATTGTGTAAATCAGATGTGTTTAACTGGGTTAAATGACACACTGCATTATCCATGTTAGAAATTGAAACTAAAAAATTAATTTAGAGGCAACAGAAGTGAAAGAGAAAAGGAAGTCAAAATTCTGAAATTTATTTCTATTCACTTACATGTGTGTATTTCTCATTTGTCTACTTTTAAGACTTCTTCCAGACCATCATGGCACAAAAGTTCTCACAATGGTTTATTTGTCTCCATTACTAGAAAGCAAATGGAACTTAGGTATCAAGTTATTTTTAAACTTTTTATTAAAAAACTTTGTGAGGCATCCATACGCTTTTTAAAGTATCTCTCCACTGTATCTCTCCCATTTTTAAAAAGGAAATTTTACTGCATGTACTCAGTGATTTTTTTTTTTTATGCATACATTAGACTGTAGTTAATAATATGCTGACACCCATCCTTAATGACTTGAATACTTAGGACTATTATTTATGATTTTTATCATAGCATGTTTTTTCTTGTATTTCATTATCCCAAACATATACCCCTGATTTTGTTTCTATGCTTGTTTTTTTTTTTTAATTTCCCCTCAAAAATGTGAAACCATACTTTCTATTTCATTCATACTAATTTTGAATTTTTTTCCTAAATACAAATCTAGTAGGATTGACTATAATTAAAGAATTTTAATGAATTTTGAGTTATCATTGCATATGATGTTTTTCTGTAGCTTTGCATATGACACTAAGATATTATTACATATGTTTTACAATGCTACGGATTTATTAGCATTGAAAAGCATAACAAAAATTAAAAATTTTTTGGTGTAGAATATTCCTGTAATCTTAAAAAAGTTCAGCAGCTGCACCACATGACAGCATGATCTGACTAAGACCTCTGGTTCACAAAGGGCTGCAGGGCTCAGCTTTAGTTGTATGAAAAATGGATTTGTGGACTCTTATGATCCAATTATTAAAGCTATTAGAAATTACTCTGCCCAAATTAAGGTGCAAACAAGTTCATATGCCAAAATCAGTAGTATGGGTTTAACTTGATAGTAAGTATGAGAAAAAGAGAGAGAAACAATGAAAGAAATAGAAAATAGGTAGGGAAAACAGAAAGAGAGCAACACAGACAGAATAAAGAAAGTATCACCATCCATGGTTCCCAACGATGTTCTGTTGATCTTCTTTAGTTGCTCTTCTTGGTGGTGACAGTCCCCCTGAAAAGTATAGAATTCCATGGGTTTATATACTCAGTATATTTCCAACACTAGCTCAGAATAGGTAGGAAAACACTGGCACCTCACTGGGAGGGGTGGATTTGCCATTGTCTCTTACAACAGACCCTGGATTTGTTGCATCACATGCAGTCCTGTGGCGCAAGGTCTCAGGAATTACTCTGGGGGACACTTTGCAGGGGCCTTTGATGGATTAAGGCACCTCCTCAGCTGCCTCTCTCATGAATGTCCCGTGGTTGTGGCCTTCTCAGGGCTGGAGCTCCTTAGCCAGTTTATGTGAGGGAGAGTGGGCTCACTGCCCCTGAGCAGAGGTTACAACACACCAAGACTTCATTCCCTCACCTTTATTGCAGGAAGAACTCTGTGCAAACCTGCTCCCAGCAAATGGGTCTATGGGCTGTAGACTTCCCCACGCCAAAGCAATGATTCTTAGCACAGTTACTGAGTTTGGCTTGCATTCTTTTCCTTGTTTATCTCTTTACTTCTCCCCAGGCCTGAGAAGATCAAAGAATGGGATTCCCTTCATCTAATCTCAGGAGTTTGACTTTCAGTCCAAAGTTTCAGTCAGGCATTCTTTAGGGAGCGGTGGGCTTCAAAGGTCCCTTTATACAGTTTTGCCATAATGAGAAAAAAATTATATCAATCTTTGAGGCATGAACTATTACAGTCTCTGACATGGACTCAAGCAAAAATGTCTGCTTGTAACTATAATGTTATAGTTTGCTCTACGTTTATGTGATTTCCAAATGATAAGCTGTGAATGTGATGAAGTGTATTTATCATGTAACTTTGCCCTAAACTAAAATTTAGGAATTACATCAACCTTCTGAATTTCAGAACATCTTTGAGTAATCACTATTTCTCTGTGTTTTAAGAAAGGAAAATTGTGGTAAATTAAGCTGTGGACAGGCTTTCTCCCATAATCTTTGAAGGACAAGCTGAATGTTCAAACTCTTAAAACTTTCAAAAATTTTTAAATCTTTAAAATCTTCCTGAAGACATTTCTGTGTACTGCATGAGAGCTCAAACACTTAGAAATAAAAAAGATTGCAGGGAGGTATCAATTCTGAATCTTCAAATTATAAAATAGATAAGTTAAATGTTATCTTTTTTTAAAAACTTGATAGTTGTGTTAAAAGAAGAATCTTATTGTACTTTCAAATGTAAGATAGACATATGAAAGCAAAATATTAGCAACTTTACATATTTTCTTAACCATGATTCTATTAAACATGTGGGAAAATGCCTTATTATTTTTATTACCCACTTGTGTTAGGATGGCAATGGGAGATCCCAAGTGTAAGATCATAATCACATTTTCTTAAGTGCAGAACTAAAACATAGTAATAGTCAGACTGCACTGAAAAAATATTAATTTTAAGTGAACATTGCAGATTATATATTGGATGAAATGTTTAGTACTGGGAACGAGAGCCCAGTACAGAATAACTTTAAAAGATAGGTTTAGTAAATGACTTGGTAAATAAATAAATTAGGCCATATGTTTAGTTTATAGCTGTTTATAGTTTATGTGATAATTGCAAGGTTTTTGAAATTTGTTTAATAACGACCTAACTCAACTATGGCTTCAGATCTTTTTTTATTCAGTGTCTTAAAATAGCCAAGAGTATCAAGGATTTTACAGAAATCTGTTTGGAATAATCCTCCCTTGCCAATTTTTTAGTAGATATCCTAATATGTGATGACATTGGTGGACCACTGACCATAGGTGCAACTACAATATGACATCCTATGAGTAATGGAGCTCTGGAAATTGAAGCAAATTTTCAAATTCCTAACACACTAAGCTTAGGTACAGCACTTCCTTTTATAGACTCCACATTTCTTTTATTTATGTTGTTGGAGAGACAACATAGATTTAAACAGCTATTGGAACAAAAGTTTGATTATGGAGGGAAAGGCTGTGTAGAACTAATACTTTGATCATAGCCTGAAAGTTTGAGATAGAATACTCAAAATACAATGCATTTTTTTGCTAGGTTAAAATGGAAACATTGGAAACATTTTTTATATCTGCTTAGGGCTTTTACCAAAATTTTATTATCATGCTTGACCTAAGTGCTTAGTTTTCCTTCACTGAAATGAACTGCAAGGGGATTTGACAATCTACAAAATTATTATTTTTCCAAACATATGACAGCCATAGAAAGTCACTAGATATGTACAACAATAAAGAAAAAACACTTTTGTCCCTCTATCCTTTAGAGAACCAAAATGAAACCTGGCTCAGACTGACACTAGTTCCTAATTTTCTTAATTGTTCCAAATTAAAGTAGTTTCAATAAAAAGTTAATTGTGAGTTATTGTTATTCTGGTTAAATCACATTAATCTCTAACTGCATGTGTCTCTCCTCTTTGTTTTTTTAAAGATGCATTTGCTGCTACTTGATGGAGAGCTTCAGTTATTTATATTATAATTATTAATAGATTTCAAGTGTATGTGGCAGCATTTTAAGTGAAGTCATAGAATTCCTTCATACGGCCAGATTTCTGAAAATATTCTGTTTTATTTTAAACCAGTATTTTATCTTAGAAAATGAAAGAGTATCTCAGAACAGAATACATTTGAGAAGTTTGGTAGATAAGTAGGCTTCCTGTTAGATATAGAACCACCTAAACCTGGGAAATGCTAAATAAATGGTATGGAGTGTCTCACACAATCAAAGCTCCTTAAAGAGCATATTTTGTCAGTGTGATAGCTGTTACATAGATATCAGAGAAGACCTGTATGAATGACTAAGTTAGTCTCTAATGGACCTCCTAGTAGGCTTTTGGAAAGACACTGGGAAAAAAGTAAGAATATTATCAACACAAAACATAGAGCATGTTGAGGTTATTTATAGTCTGGTAATTTGTGCATAAATAAAAATATGTCTACAATTAATGCATTGTCTGTTCAATTCTGCTGGAAACAAATTTTGATCCAATTAAATACTCAATTTTATTTTAGAGTTTGCAGTAAATTTGCCAGATCAGACCAAAGTGCTTAGCACCTAGTTAAATTATCAATTAAGTTTATGAACAAGTTTAAGAATTAAGTTTAAGAAAACAAGTACCTATAGCAACACACAGGACAGCACTTGGAATAAGCTTTGTTGCTTCCAGTGACTCCAATCACAGGTAAATAGGCCAAGGCAAATCAAACATTGTCCTTCATTTCAAAGCAAATATAGACAGAATGAAATACAATTATGCAATTTAAATACCTGATGGTAAATCTGATTATAATATTCCATGTGGTTCTGTTCCTTCCCTGTCCTTGTATAAAAACAGAGAGAGGATGATCAAAGTAATTTCTATATAAACTAACGAGTGAATAAACACCAGACACCATTCAAGGTAAAACTGAAGCAATTATGATAGAAATCCACACCCATCTAAATCTGATCTAAACACATGGGACAAGGAAAAAGTGAATGAAGCCCTATTAATGTTTGTTTGTTTGTTTGTTTGTTTGTTTGTTTGTTTGTTTGTTTGTTTGAGGAATGTTTCTTTAAATAAAGTGCAATTAAATTGGGAAGTCATTGCATATGATGTTATGGAAGCTGAAATTGTAAATACATCCAAGCAGCTTTAGGCAGCGCAGATAAAAAGGGACTGAAGTCAGTCTCACAATTCTTAACGCGTGATAGTAGGAAATGACTGTTAACACTTAAAACTACCAGACAGGATTCAGAATTCAATACACAGTGTCACTCTCAGCAGAGTCATGGGGTGTGTCCAGGCTCTTTTGGAAAGCAAGATATTTCCAAAGGCTAGACATAAGATTTTATATGGAAGTAGGTGTTAGAACTACTTCTCTTTCCTGAATCCATTTTCTCTGCTTTTATATAGTAAATAGGTATTATTTATATAATATTAATGCAGCAAATTAAGCAAATGAGAGCCTTTCAGAAGGACTCAAACAATCCAGAAATGGGGGGAGGACAAGACAAACTGATCAGGGGCAAAATCGCACTTCAAAAATTTTCTGTGAAACAGAGTCCAAAATCCTGCAGAAGACTCATGTGGAAATCATGCCAAAAGGTTCTCACAGAGGGAGAAAGAGTTTCCATTTAGGGAATAACTGACTTTTACAATACAGAGATATAAGGCACCCTACCTCAAGCAACCAATAGATATTGTTAATTTCTATTTTTCACCTGATAGTATCCAATAGATTAAGGTATTTTCTGATCTTTCACAGCAATTTTATTTTTTCAGAGAGTTTTCTACCTTCTCAGACACCAAGCTGCCATTACAACTGCTTGATTTTGAACTTATTGATGTTATCTCAGGATATTTCTGGTTTCTGTGCACCCTGGATGAAGTTCAATGAGGACGGTTAAAATCTTAAATTTCTGGTACACAGGTCAAGTTTTCTAGTTCAGTCTGAAAGGCCACTCTGTTAGTCTTTTTCGGCAATTTTTTTCTCTTCATTAATTTTTCCCTTCTAATCAGGCCGGCTTTATGGTTGCTTGTATCAACACATGAAAATTATTTCATCTTTACACTGGAGTTACAGAAACAGGTGGAAGAGACCCCCAAGGGTCATCAAGTCCAACTCCTAAGTGAATATCCCACACAGAGATTTAACCTGCAACTTTGGTGTGATTCACTTGCAGATCCTTCCCTGGAAGTTGCACTCCTGTTGGAGGTTTGGATTTTTTCCTTCTTTTTCTCTTTCTCTCATGAAATTGTCTCCCATTTGTTGCCTAAGAGATGTTAATGAGAATTGTTAAGAGACAAAGGATGTGGCTGAGAGGAAGAGGAAGGGTGCAGTTTGCTGCTGTCTCTTGGCTGAGGGGGTCTCTCTTGGGAAGTGCAGAGAGACCACGAGAGTTTGGCTGGGGGTGAGGGGCCGGGCCCGTGCCTCGCTCCCACTCTCTCCCTCCTGAGCGTACAATTTCTGTGCCGGGCTGTTAGGCCAGAGGATTCGCTGCCTCTGCAGACCTTTTGTCTTTCACTACATCTCCTTTTCATGGGTGAGGGTCCACTTATAAGAGCAACTGTTGAACTGGGAGCTTTCTAAAATCCGACCTCACTGGGAAGGGGACCCAATCCTTTCCTGGAGGGAGACTTTCCTGGAGGCTTGTAGCAGCTGCCTGCAGCAACCTGCCTGCCCCTCCCCAGCCCTGCTGTTTTCTGATGCTGCCCAGCTCTGCTGTTTTCTGCCGCTGCTTTGGGTTTTTTGCTGCACCTTAACCTGATACTCCATGCTCACCAGGGCTTCTGCAGCTCCTGCCACAGCTCTGGAGTCTTTGTTTTGGAGTCTTTGGTGGCCACCCTAGGTGTGGCCAGTGGCTGCCTCTGCTGTTCCAGCTGGCTGCTCTGAAGATCCTGCTGCAGTCCATTTTGCCATCCAGAGGGGCACTGGGCTCAGCTGCCACTGGGGTTGGTAAAGGAAGCCCCGTTACGCCGCCCTGCCGCCATTGCCCGCATGAGGGGAGCGGCCGGGCTCGCGCACAGCGCCCCCTGCAGCCGCGGGGAGTCCCCGCACCCGCCCTGCCCGCCGGGAGCCAGCAGCGCCCCTGCTGGCTGCGAGCGGAACTGCACCGGCGGGGAAGGCACCCGCGGCCCAGAGAGGGCCGGAAGCAGGTGTGGGCTCTGCTCGCTGTCAGCGCCGAGCTGCTGCTGCTGGTTTGTCTTGTTATACACACACATATACAGTAATAAAGAACTGTTATTCCTTTTCCAATATCTTCACCTGAAAGCCCCGTAATTTCAAGGTTGTAATAATTTGGAGGGAAGGGGCTACGTTTTCCATTCCAAGGGAAACGGTTTCTGCTGAAACGGAAAGGGTTTCTGCCTTCCTTGACAGACACCTGTCTTTCGAGTCAAGACAACTCCAGTGATTAAGGTAGTGTAGTGTCAAAGGCAGATCAGAAAAGATCTTCCATCTGATCCTAATCAAGAGAAGAGGTATTCTAGGTGATTAGATGACTTTCCTGTTTTGGACATAGTAATGAGTAACCCAATGGTACAAGAAAGTGATATAGGCTTTACTTACAAAGCAAAGACATTAGCAGTCTTATTCAGATTTGGCTCCAGAAATAACCTTATCAAGCAAATGATGAGTATGTCAGGCAAATAGGAGGAGCGTATCTGAGAGGGAGTAAAAGTGATAGTATGGAAACCCACAGCTACAATTGTGTTACAGTGTACTGTGGAGTCTGTTTCAAGGACTGGCAGTAGCTCACAACAAGTAGTCCAGTAGAAATCCTCACAACCTGTCTGAATTTGCACCTGATGTCTCTCTTCCCCCTTTTCTTTCCTTAGTCATCTGCCACAATCAGTTAGGCACATTTAGCAGTAGAGACGACCAGCTCATCTGGCCAAATGGGAATTAGGATTGTGCGCCAGATATTTCCATTTTATTGCCTGTTGCATTGCAAGAAAGAAACAACACTTATCAGAAAATTCCAAGACATCTCATGTCCACTGCACTTATACTCTTTTAAAGAGTCCTTGGAACTGTCTCACATTCTGCATGCTCTGTGCTGCAGGGTCCCCTATGCTCCATTTGAATGGAAATTTTTCTAACATTTGGAGAAAAGGAAATTCCATAATATGTTGTGAGATGACAAGAATGCATTCTGGAGTTGTTTCAGCTAAGCTAGATTCCTGTTCATCCAGTATGCTGATGCTAACTTTAGGAAGAGAAAGAATAATACAAATGCAAATAAGTAAAGTTTTGCTTAAAAGCTAATTAATCCTTCATTTAAAAATATTTTCATACACATCATCTACTCTTCTATGATCAGAAAATTGCATGTTGAAGTCATGGTACAGGAAGCCAGGTTTGGTTGCAGATAAGTTAATAGACATACCTTTCTTAGTTCTTTTCTTAGCATGGATATGATATTGTGTTCCTGTAACAGATGTAATGAGCTACAGTAAGACATACAAACGTCCAAAGTAAAACTAAACTCTGTGGACTACTATTTACTTCAGGATTTATTGTCTTTTGGCTAGCCACTAGTGCATGTGGACTGTTGAGAGAATTTGCCATCTTGTGGCCTTTAAGAAAATGCTATGTTTCTCCAAACTGGGTATCCATTGGTGCTAAACTGGCCACTGAATGTTTTCTTGTGCTATATGCAGAGAGAAAAAGTGAGCATCTGGCATTTAAACTATATAAAATTCCCCTCTAATTAAATTATCATCTAAAACAGGAAAATCAAAATATTTTTGTATTGTAAAACAATAAGAGATGGTTTGTTTCATTAAGACTAAGTTATACACCAAGAAACTGGATTTTCAGTGCATTTATTCCTTCCAGTTAGAACAACCTATTACAAACCTTCAGTGGAAAAAAGCGGGGAAAAACTGGGTTTTCATCACCTTGAAGTTCTGAACTAGTGGCTTTTGAAGATCCTATTAATGATTAATATAAAAATTATGGAAAACTTCCTGAAGAATTTGTGACTTTTGTTTTTTCCCGTATCACAGATAATATCATTGGAATGATTTAACTTTTTTTATCTGAAAATGCCTACAATGCTCCCTCTGTAATGTACAATATTTAAAAATGTTTTCTTTCTCTTACCAAAATTTAATTTTTTTCTTTGTGTATCTCTAGCATTATATTATCCTGATGGACATTTATATGTACTATTAGCTAATAATGTTTCATATTATTTAATTCCAAAGAAGCAAGCAAAATCTTTATGCTCACTGTTGTTAATATACCTTGTTGCATTATATAAGAAATATCAGTGTACAATGCAGCTTCACGAATGCAGCATACCTGTTATTCTCTGTGACTGCAAGCAGAGGAACTAACATGGCTAAATAATGTAGGTTTTGGGTAATGCTTTTCTTCACTGATAAAGTAAACCATCATAGACATCATTAAGTTTGAATTGCATCATTGAGATAAGTATTTTATTTTTGTCTCAGTGAAAATCAGGTAGCAATACTAACTCTGTTTTTAATTACCCAAAGTTAGGGTTGCTTTTGCATACAACCTCAGTGTTAAGCTTTGGAGATGAAATACCAGCTAGGTAAAGAATAAATAATTGCAGACATTTGTCGCAGACATCTTTTTATGAAAAATCCTCTCCTTAGGATTTTTTCTCCTGAGAAGCTGAGAGGCCTCAGGAACAAAATGTAAACAATGGTTATCTGCTGCTGTGGAATGCAACAGGTGGATCTTTGATTGGCCCATCTTGGGTGTTTGTAATTAATGGTCAATCACAGCCCAGCTGCTCAGACAGAGTCTGAGACAGCTGTCTTTGCTATCATTCCTTTCTATTCTTAGCTTCTGATGAAACCTTTTCTTCTATTCTTTTAGTATAATTTCAATGTAATATATATCATAAAATAATAAATCAAGCCTTCTGGAACATGGAGTCAGATCTCTGTCTCTTCCCTCATCTGAAAACCCCTGTGAACAACGCCACAGACATTGAGTTTAATTACTGGAAATAAATCACATCATGAAAGCTGTAATAATATTTAGGAAGGATATTTTCATCTAATGACTGGTCCTGCCTCTTTTAAGATGTTCTTTAATTTTACTAAATTCCAGTCTTTTTGTGGAAGTTTCAGAACTGTATTTTCCAAACAAGAAAATATTTTTTTACTGTTTTAATTATGAATGTTTCCAGAAATCAGCATTCTGGAAGTGAATATTGTTTAAAGTTTGCTATTATGAGTTCAAGAGTGTCTGTTACAATTTTAGGTACAGAAATATTTGGAAAGTAGGAGAAAGAGATAATAAAAACTGCGCTTATATTTAGTGTTGAGGCACTTAGATTGATTTTCTCCCTGAAAACACTAATTGTACATGTATCACAATTGTGCATGTACTAATTGCACATGTATCACGTGCACATATCATTGTTGGAACTTAACCTGTTGACTCATTGAGTGGAGTTGAGTGAGGACATCTACTCCAGAATAAGGATACAAAAAAGAATAACACAGACTAGGTATATAGTCTGTGCTTTTTCCAAACCAATCTATTCCTACATATATATGGATGAAATGGCCATTTTCTTTCTTCTCCTACCCTGCCTGCATACTTTTCTCCTCCTATACCCTGCTGCATAGACCACTATTACTAGTTAAAAAGCAAGAACAATAGAAGCAGTCCATTGTGGATGGAACTCCTCACAAAGTAGGATTACATGAACAAGTGTGTATGTACAATTCAAACAACCAAAGAAATTTCTTGTGCATCCCTGACAGATGAAGAGGAGGGAGGAATAAAAAAAAAGCATTAAAGTGTATGCTGTTATTGAGATCATTGTGCCACATGGGATCATGCTTTGAGCAAGCTCTGTGCCAGATGTCATTGTGATAAATTAAATACAGAGTGTGGACACTCTTGTGATGACATTTTAAGGTCATGAGAGAGCTATGGAAAGGGCAAAAGTTCATCTTTAAAGAAGGTTATTTCTTGTGATATGATGGTAAACATGCATGTTTCTCTAAGCAGATTTATTATGCAGTTACTTGTCATAACATTTTCGTTGACTGTAAAGTCATTCGGAGTTTACACCCACTGAACACTGATTTAGCTGAAGTGATAATGTGAAGTGTTTGGCAAAAAAAAGCCATAAACTGATCACTATTCACAAACAAATTTTTTTGCAGGTATGTATGGTAAAAATATCCTTGAGTCTAAGCAAAAATATGAAACTAACCTGAACATGCTATTTATTTATCAAATCTATGAAACAAGTATTTGCATTATTGAGGGAACTCTGAAAATTTTCCTAAAATATTAGGCTTTTAAAAGAAGCATATGAATGTCTTATGTTTTCCTTAAAAACATATTCTGAGACTTCAAAACTTTCCTTCCATGCATGATTTTGTAGGGTCTGAGTGTTGTCCTGCTATTAATTAAAATTCTTTCATATCCTTTTTCTTATGATTTCTATTCATTGGATATTTTGAGGCAGAAACGTGGAAAGCAGAACCTGTATACCCTTGGCTTTACCCACAGCAGAAATTCAGTGGTAGTGAAGCACCCACAATTGGTGAGATGTCAGTTTTGATTCTATATATAGGATCACTCCAGTGATAGGGAGTTCATTTGATTAATTATCTGAATTTTTACTAAAAAATACAATTTTTTTTGTTTCTTGGAAGACACTGAAATAATATGCAAAAAAATACTACTGTTAAGATGGTAGGCACAGATATCTTGATAATATTTGACTAAATTTAATCTTTTTTATGAAACAAAATGAAAAATAAACAAATCATGATCTACAGAGGGATAAAATTGTAGGTCTTATTTTCCTGTGTAAGGAGAAAAAGTAAACTCGACTAGTATTCACAGAATAAGATCTCACCATGTTTTCCAGTAAAGCTTAAGAGCTGCTGAACTTCAGCAGTTCCTTGATTTAAAAAACAAAACTAAACAAAACAAAAAAAACCCCCACAAAACCTAAGCTTTAAATTTAGTTTTTTTAAAACATAAAATTGAAGATATATGTATATCTTCCATGTGCTTAGCAACTTCAAATCTTATATGCAGTTTGAACATGCAGAAAAGTAACCCGTTTGTCTGGTATTGAAGACAGTGCAATTAAAAGTAATGTTCAAGACAGAGATCATGAGTTTATGTTGGGATTTTTTTAACCAAGATCATATTAGTGTATTTTCTTGGGACTTTTTGTTTGTTTGGATTCTTTAGCTTATTTTTCCTGAAATTAAGCAGATGACCGTTATATTTTATGTTCAGCACAATGTGACAAATTTTATCTCTGCAAATCTCATGTTAAGAAAAACTACTGCACTCCTTCTCAAAAGTACATTAAAATGCTGAGGTGTTACCTTAATAGCAGGATTTATCAGCTATGAAATAATTTTCAATTTTAAGACATAATTTCATATAGCATACACTTATTCTGTTACAGTCTTTTATCCTGCACTCAAAACACAGAAGAAAAGGTGGAAATAAAGTAGTTCCTGGTTTTGCCAATAGCATCATCTTGCTACTCTTATGTAATTCTTCTATGTTCTTTAAAAATGAGAACTAGCAGCTGCAGTGTCTTTTTTTTTTTTGTTGTTTTTTTTTCAAAGTACAAGTATTTAATGGAAACATGAATCTGTCTTTTTATGAAAAAGACTGAGCCAGAAGCCTCTTATCTACCTTGTTTGTAGCATGCAGCATGTGACAAAGATACTTTTTAGGCTCCTATTAGTGATTTTAGAAGGAAGGTACTACTTATATTCACTTTCTACATAACTATGTGACAAGGCAGTATTCCATAGCAGGTAAAACTGCTGCATCCATCAGCTAGTTTTCATTACTATATATACTATATACTCACGTATTGGTAAAAATAGCAGTCAGGTAAAATCCAACCTTATTTAACAGAGCAGTTAATGGTGTGAAAGGGAGTGGAACCTTGAAAATAATGAAAGCTGAAATAATGCCATTTAGTATATATTTACTAAAACTAAGAAACCTCAGAGGATCTCAATAAAATCATGCAAAAATTTAAAATATTTTAGACTTAGGGAGTGGAAAAAATTCTGTTCTTTTCACCCCTGCTCATCCCTTATCCCACCCTCTAATCCATAAACCATTTGGATTCATGTTCTTAAAGTCTCATATAGATGCAATAAATAAATCATATCAAAACATAGTGGGAAAAATTCTGAGGTTTTTCAGTCTCTAATAACATCATATTTCAGAGTCAGAGTCATACAGTAAAAAATGTACATGAAATGCTGTTCATGTACTTAATGTAAAATTGCATCTTTCTGTGTCATAACAGTATTATGAAATACTTACTGGTTTCAGTCATGTCATCTTAGCAAACTTACTCTATTTCAAGGCAAACTAACTTTTTCTATCCTGATTATTATGTCTATCCTGCACAGGTGCCACAGGTGTCTGCAATTGTTACTGCCTCGAACCCAAAACACCAGGACAAAAAAATAGAGAAAATTTTTAACTATCTAGAATTTTCTTCTTTTGCAATTCAAAAGATTCGAGAAGACTTCTTTAGCAATGACAGTGAAATGATACCAAAACAAACTGGTCAAACTGAAGGATTAAAAATACAGTCGGTCTGTAGAAAGTTGAAAGAAAGGAATTTGTGGGTCTTTTGTTGGTGAAGAGATGTTTTGCAGATGTTTATGTCACTAGAGTGTTTCAAAAGGCACATGCACACGGTTCAAAGGAGTAAAACTGAGTAAAGCCACATGCAGATTTTTCTTGCGGTTCAATCCCATCTAGCCATCGAGCCCCACATAGCTACTCACTCTGTCTCCCAGAAGCAGGATCAGGAAGAAAGCCAGAAGGGTAAAAGATAAATACCTATGGATTGAGATAAAGTCAATTTTATAGGGAAAGCAAACCTACGCACACAAGCTAAGCAAAACAAGGAATTGATTCAGTGCTTCCATTGAGCAGGCAAGTGTGGAGATATCTCCAGGAGAGCTGAGTCCCATCACACATAATGGAGACGTGGGAAGACAAATGCCATCATTCCAAAAGTTCTCCCTTCCTCCTTTCCCCCTGTCCCCCCCATTTTATATACTGATGCTATGCCACATGGTCTGGAATGTCCTTTGGGTCAGTTGGGAACACCTGTCCTGGTTCTGTCTCCTCCCAGCCTCCCAAGCACTCCCAACTTCCTTGCCAGAGGGGCAGTACAAGAAGCAGAAAAGGCCTTGACTCTGTGCAAGCCCTGCTCAGCCATAACAAAAACATCTCTCTATTGTTAACCTTGTGTTCAGCACAAATCCAAAACATAGCCCCATGCCAGCCACTGTGAAGAAAAGTAACCCCAGCCAAAACCAGCACACTAGATGAAGTTAAGATTCTTTCAAGGGCCATTTTAAGTGCAGTATCAAGAAAATAAGCTGCATTATGTGTATTAGCACCAAAATAAACATTTCAAAAAGGAAAATAGTTAAATCTTACTAAGTATATTTAAGTTTTATCACAAAAGGAAGGACAGAGATCCCGACCCTATGATATGTGATAGCATATATTTAACATTTTCTTTTAGACAGACTCACAGACAGATCAATTAAGAATTAACACATATTAACAGAAGTTTAAAGATATTGTAGGACAAAAAGCTGTAAGTACATATTAAGCATGATTTTATTTTTTTTTCATTTTTGTTTAACTTTTCATCTATTTTATAAACTGTGTTAATTTTATTTTCTCGTGAAAGCAAAATTATATTCCCATTATAAATATTGTTTCACCAAAAAATAGAATTGGCATCACAGTAAAATAATGATAAAGATCTCACGTAGCTTCCCCATTACTATCTGAGTTCTTTTATTAAATTTTATCTGTGATGTATCTTCTGCTAGATTTTCTTCAATTAAAGAAAACTTTATTCACTTTCTACCCAGACAAATTTTGTACTGCAAGATGTTAAGTATTTTAAAATAAGGCTTTTTAAAATGCTCTTTTATATTATGTTGTACATTCTCTTTTCTTCTGTTCATTAAAAACCAATTCAGCAGACACCTAAGATAACAACTCCGGTGTCTTGTAAGTAGGAGTGAGAAAACCATATGACCTTCTTGTTGGCGATTGAAGAGACACCACTGCTTATATGCAAGAAGCCAATTTACTGATTACAGAGTTCACCATATATACCTTTTAGCTATAGCTAAAATTATCAGCAATCACAACATTTTACGTTTCCTAGTAACACTGCTTAATCATGGCTTTGCCCAGACCCGCACAGGCATGTATGGTCTTGCATGGTTTCTCACAAACAAAGCACACCAAGCACACCCAAGCACGCTCTTATCTTTGCCTCCTCCTTCGGGGTTCTGCTTTCTGTTGCCAAGGTTTGCAGCCTACCAAAGTTAGCATGCCTGTGTCTGTAAGCTGAGCAGTACTCTCAATCCTACTGTCTAGCTGTATTCCCACACCTTCTTATTCTCTATTGCTTACATGCCATCTCTGGTTTTGCTGGGAATTTTAAGTATGGAATGGAGAAAGGACTTCTTTAATGAGGCTGGTGAAGAGTTTGAAGTACAAGCCCTGTGAGAAGCAGCTGAGGGAATTAGGATTGTTTAACGTGGAGAAAAGTAGGCTAAGAGAAGATCCTATTGCTCTCTTCAACTACAAAACAAGAGGTTGTGGTGAGGTGAGTCTTGGTTCTTCTCTCAAGCAACAAGCTATAACATGAGCAAAAATGCCTTTAAATTGCCTCAGGGGAGGTTTAGATATTGAATATTATTAAAAATGTTCTCATAGAAAGGGTTGTCAAGCTTTGCAACAGGCTGCTCAGGGAAATAGCTGAGTTGCCATCCCTAGAGAGAGTTCAAAGAAGCATAGATTGTGGTGATTAGGGACATGGTGAGCTTTGCAGCACTGGTTTAATGGTTTTAGTCAATGATCTTAAAGGTCTGTTCTAAAGTAAGGGCTTCTGTGAGTCTGTATGTGTTCTGCAACCTTCAAAAGCACTTTATCATTCCCTTTTTTTATTCTCTCCCTTCACATAAAGAAAAAACTGCCACTGTAACACTGTTCTGCTACTGCTGTAGCTCTTAAATTATATCACTTTAAATAAAATACTGTTAGATAGTATGGGTACATTTTGAAAACCTCTAAGACATCAGATGTGACTATATAACCTTTTCAGCCAAAGATGGATTTGTACAGAGATGTTATAATTTATTTTCATACATTTATTGCAATAGAAAGAGAAGAAAATACAGTCCCTGTTTGCTTTTATGCTGTTGTTTTTCTTTGTTGTTGATTTGTAGATGTTTTTGTTTTATTTTGTTTCTGAAAGCACTATGATGTGTAGGCAACATTAAAATGCTAGGAGTAAAAGTGAGGTACCAGATATCAAGTTCAGCCAATTGGTGAATTCTAGGATTTCTCAGCATAATCAAGAAAGTAGCCCAAATACTGGTTAGAGAAGCAAAAGAGAAAAAAAGCTCACAGTAAAGGTCATTGAGTCATCAGTAGACTGAGCAATTTTTGCTAATCGATCCACAGAAACACTTACATGCATGGCTGCCTTTAATAGCTGCTTCAGCACTAAATAGCATCTGCTTAAAATGATAGCCAACCACAGAAATGGACTGCAGTAATAACCATTGTTCTTATGTATATGAAGGAATGTCTCTCACAAGAAAGGGCCCAGAAAAAAAAAAAAAGTAAATCATATTCTATAAATTTGACAAAGTCAACTAGATACAAATGTTTAGTAATGTTAATTTTGTGTTTGCGCTATTTTATAACATATTAAGGAAGCTCTGCATTTCCAAAGAGAAGTGGTTGGCATAGGCTATAGTCCTGATCTCTATAACCTTTTCTTTTTTTCTTGTATGAAACATCTTGAACATGTGTAAAGACTGAAGGACACTAGAATGTGTGGTCTACAATGAATGAAAAGCTTACTATATTTAAGCAATAAAATGCTTTGTACATATTGGTACAGTCCATTAAGCTTTTCATTAGAGTTTTTAGTCATCTTTTCATTTGGAAAAGACTGAAGAGAGGAAAGTTCTTTGAAGTTTATTTGTACCTTTGTAGTCTAACTTCTTACTGTGAGAAGTAGATAACATGTTTATTAATATTTATGAAAGTTCATGAATTTTTATTATGGTTTCCATAGTCAAGAAAGCATTGAAGAAAAACACTAATTCTCAGACCTTGTAGGCACTTGCCATATGTTACTGGTGATCACACATTTTGCACAACTTTTGGAACAATACAAGTTTTACATGCTGCAGATACCATCATCCACATGCCTGGTTCACATTGACTGCTTCTCTGTGGGGAAGTTTGTCCCTGTGAGATGTCACACCCTTTTCTGCTGGGGACAGAATATGTTATAATATGATAACAGTATGTTATCAGATAACAAAAGTTGCTCTTTCAAAGTCAGTTCTGACAAAGTAATGTGTTGTAATGTGTTGTACCTACTAATATTTATTTTCAGATAGAATAAAGTAAATTTTGCATTATTATGTTTATTTTTGCTTATTTTATGCAGTAGAGTGATTCTTTTCACATTTTAAAACAAGTATTATACATTTAAAACATAAATTCAACTGAGATATGTTCTCAGAAAAAAAAACCAGCAACAACAAACCTAGCAAAATAATATTTAATATCTTCAGCCTTTACCCTCTTAATTAATCTCTTTCATTCCTGGAATCATGAAATATAACCTGCAATTAACTGACTATTATAAAATGCTTCCATCACTAGTTGTATTTGAAGTTATTTTCTGTTTGTCAAGGTAAATAGGATTTGCACTGTCTTCATAATTGTCTTGCACAATGCTGAGGGCTATACTATGCAAAAAGAAGAAAACTCTTCTTTCAGCTAACTAGTAAATCCATGCTTGAAGTTTCAATTTATTTACTATTTAACACAATATTTTCTATATATATGATTTCATTTAGTTAGTTTTTATTTAGTTAGTTATAATTTTTTAGTTAGTTAAATTAGTTCTTTTACTTACCTTATCAGCAACTATTCCTGAAAACAACTAACTCACCTTTGTTTCTCCATGAAATTTTTTTAGAAATCCTTAAATAACAGTGCATGAGGATCTTGTATTTGACTGTTTTCTCTAACATCTTGTTCATATTTCACATCTTCCATGTTACATTTACGTTTGTAAATACATAACAGTTAAGTAAGAAATATTAGGCATTTCTTATAAAATTATACCTTTAATATACATATATATATATATATATATATATGTATGTATGTATGTATATTTAAAAAAAAAACCAACAAAACAACCCAACTAATATCTCTGCTTAGAGGGTGCAATATCTACTGCAATGAGTTATGGGACATGCAGTGATCTCGTATTTATCCTACTGCTGAAAAATGTCAGTGCCTTAACAAATATAATCAACTCAAAACTGCTTTATTTTATGATCTTTTATGCTTAAATAATTTTGAAAGCATAAAATAGAATTTTAGTGTCCTGTAGAAGCAAAGATTACTTTTTTTCTACAAGTAACTGAAAGGCTATAATGAGGTGAGAGTTAGTCTCTACTCGCAACTATCAAGGGATAAGATGTAAGAAAATGGCCTCAAATTTCACCAGGGAAGGTTTAGATTGTATATTAGGAAAGAATAGGAAAGAATTTTTCACCAAAAGTATTATCAAGCATTGGAATAGTCTGCCCAGGGAGGCAGTTGAGTACTACAATTTTTGAAATGACACATAGATGTAGCAGTTAGGGACATGGTTTACTGGTCGGCTTGGTGGTGTCAGGTTATGGTTGAGCTCAATAATCTTAGGGATCTTTGTCAAGCTAAATGAATCTATGATTCTAAGTTCACTGGTCAGATACGAGTTAACTCTCATAAGAATTAATTAGTAGTTTCCCCGATTTATTATGTTTTTGAAGTTTTGAGATCAGGACTTGTATATCTTCCAAAAAATACTGGTCTGATTTACTTGAAGCTATTAGAAATTATTACCTTCAATCAATTTTTATGAAAACAGATAAATCAATAAACGCTTTTAAAGATCTAACATTTATAGCAAAATGCCTATAATTTTTTTTTAAATAAAGAATTGATCCTTATCTTAGTTTGAGAATTAAGAAACGAGCCAATAGAAGAAAATTCGACAATGTTGGCTATCAGTGACAAAACCTGGTTATAGTTTTAGCAAATCTCAATCATTTTCTTGGCCCCAGATATTGAAGATAACTTCTCTACCCTTCATGTAATGTATGTTAGAAAGTAAGATTCACAGGAAAAGAAGAAAAAAGAAATCGCTGATAGAATACACACATGAAGTTCTTCTATTTTAATTCCATTGTAATGTATTTTTTTCTGCGTCACATTTCATACAATGCTTTTTTTTAACTAGGTTAGTGGTTTCCAGGTCAACAGTAGTAGTGACTTCTCTGAGGAGCTAGACCTCTTATTATTAGAAAAATTATCTGGGGATCTTACTCAGAACTCTTTATCCCTGTCTTTGTGACCGTAAGGCTACATATCAGAAAACACTTAAATGTTTTAGGATGATAATATGTAATGAGTATGAAATCAGTCTAAATATCTCTTTTTTTTTTTTTTTTCTGAGAGTGGATCATTACTTTCTTGTGCTTCCTTAAGGGTTCTTAATGAAACTTGCTTTTGTAGTCCATTGGCTGGAAGCTGTATTACAAGCAATGCAGACATTGAGATGGTATTCACTGTCAAGTAGTCTCTGTATGCTTATTTAGTATCTGTAGTGAAGCTTCTTAATATACTTCCTCAAAGTTAATCAATAACCCTTTGACCTTTCATCTCCATCCTTTGTTGTTCCGACTTGATCCAATTGTCTTGTGGCCAGTGAAGTGTTCTCAAGGCAAAGACTTCAGCTTCTGCAGATGTAAGGCTCTAACACAGTGCAAAATGTAGTACTTGTGTCTCTGCCTCTTTAGCTCTGGCTCATACTGGTGTGTCTATACAAATGGACTCTACACACTTATTCTGGGGTTGGTCTTTTGCCTGAGATCCCTAAACTTCTCTGCAGCAAGACTACACGTAGCCCTAGATGAAAATTTTGTCCAGGGAGGGGGGCCCTGAGAGGATATTTTACCAACATTGATCAATACCTCTCAGTCAATGTCTGACTTTTCAGATGAGAAAATCTAGTTTTAACAAACCTGACTGACTGCTGTGGCTAATGACAGCTGAGAACTTAATGGATTTTGGTACTCATGTGTTCTTTTCTTGCAAAAATAAATGTCACAGAAAAATGCTGATTATTTTTAAAAGTTAAGACTTTTTTAAGAAAAATAATAGAACTTTGATAGATAAATGATAGTTTGTACTACAAAAAGTATACAAAAACTATCACTTTACTTTTAGAATAAATTTAAAAGGTGGCCTTTTTAAGTTTTTCTCTTCCTTCTCTTTTTTAATCTAGTCTTGATAGTCTGGGGGTTTTTTGTTCTTTATATGACATTAAGTTGAGATCTCTCAGAAGTTGGCAGATATCTATGTGTAATGTCATCATGAAATATTAATTTCTTATGATAACTCACTCCTTTTGAGTTCCTCTGTTTCTCAGTAGTTGACCCAGATAATAGTGTGGTGAAAGACCATCATGTAGTTGCCTGCGTAATTCATATCACAAAGTAATTTGAAAAGTGTTTTGTCACAAATGCAGTGAGAGTGTTTTTGAAGAACTGGATAAATTCATGGTATGTAATAAGATGGGATTTGGTACTGTGTTTGGTGCAGCATTGATTGATGAGTGATGAATACACATTTCTTATTGATATTTTTGGCTTGTAGAGATATTCTTCAGCCTGAGATTTCATGGTTTTTTGGGGTTTTTTTCCCATTCACCTTTCCAGTCTGCTACCCAACTACCATCAACCCATCAACATTGCTGATGTGTCAGGAAATTTCATTCATACCTGTGAGAATTCTCTGCAATCTGTATGATGAGGAAAACAATTTAAAGTGTTTGCTAAACTCTCTGTGGTTTATTTTGTAATTTAAGCACTTATGCTCTTTTTCCTTCAATTTCTTATCCAATGCAATGCTTATGAAATTTTCTGGAGATAGAATACTTACAATAGAAAGTACAATAATGATTAATAACAACAAAAATACTTAGGTCGTCTGCTTTCAGTTAGGCTCAAGGCTGCCATGGTTATTTCCTACAAGTGAACATCATCTTAACTGAACAACTAATCACTGTTTTGGTGAAAAGACCAATTTCCCAGAGCTTTCAGCGTTAGGGCTTAAAGTGTCACAGGATGGGAAATATCTCAGATACGCTAATTAAGTCATCAACAAAAGATTGAGAGTACGTCTCTCTCCCCAGATTAAAACACAAATCCATGGTCCTGCAACTAACTGGTGAAGTCTCATATAGACACATCTCAGTTCATTAGAAGAAAGAACAGAGATAATTTCTCTCAGGCTGAGCCTGGGAATCAGAGGAAAATAATTGAAACAATTATTATCTCTCTTTCTGTAATCAACTAGGGAATAATTTATAGTTATGATTCCCTATAGTGTGCTGTTCATAGTCACCAAAAATGTGAGATGTTTCTACTTTGTGACCAATTAAGTATCACCTTAGCAAATCACATTATAAAAGGCCCACTACTTTCATTAAAGTGAACCTTCTGATCCACCTGAAGACTTGAGTCTTTCTTTTCATCCCTGGCTCAACATAGTCAGACACTGATCTTGAGATCAGCAACTTTGTCCTGTATGCATCTGGTCCACCATTACAGTTAATGCAGTCATGTTAAAATTAGTCCTGAATTCTTCTATCAGGAGTGCTGATGCAGCAAAGAGATTTTCTTTGGCTCATTATTGAGTATTTTGTCAGTTTCAAGGGTTTTGAAGCCCACAATGAGTTCTGTGCTGTCACAGATATTTTACTGGCCTTTTTATTGTCCTTGATGTCCTTGATCCAGATAGTAAATGTCAGAATTAATGAATGTAAAATGATATTGATGTTTCTAAAATAGGAGAAGTTGCAGTAATTGTATTAGAAGGTGTTCTTAATGGGCAATAATGCTAAAAATAAGTAAAAGGTAAACTTATTATGGAAATTCAGTTTAATCAAAGTTTAATAGCTGCTAGAAATAATTTTACCATTTCTTACTCCAAGAGGGCATACGTTGGCTTAGCTACTTAATTCTTTATAAAACTATTGTCACAGGCAGATCTAAATGCAAACCTGGATTTCATATACCCTATTCAGGTCTCCTCCCATATAATTCAAGATATTTCACAAATAGCGAAAAATTTTCAAAATGTGGCACACATTCATTTTAAGACAGATATGAAGTGCAAAGTAGAAATGTTGCACTGGTAATTCTCTCTATTGAAATAAATTTTCAAATTTTGTGTGTCTGTCATAAATAATATTTTATCATATTTCATTGAATATGATTTATTTTGCCCTGACTTAAACATATGGAATATTTAAAATATCATTAATGGAAAAAATAGGGGAAATTTTATATTCACAAAAGAAAAGAATCATCATTCATTAAATAGATGGAAAGGAATACATGCCAGTAACTCTAGTATTAGACCTAAGAAAAAGATAATTTATTTGAAGCAGAATATCAGTAGGCAAAAAAACCAACCGACCAACCAAGCAACCAACCCATAAACCAAACCAAACCAAACCAACTATAACAGAGAGAAGTACATTCTATTCAATGGAAAAGAACAAGAATTGATCATATATATCTTTTAAACTTTTCCTGAAAGTGGTCATTAGGTATCACGATAAGAATGTTTTTGATGAAACAGCACAGACTTATACATAGCAGGGCTCCAGAATGTGTATCCTGTGTCTTTAACTTTTTCAGTTAGAAGTTTTTTAGAAGTTCATCTGTATTTTTTAATTTAAAACGTTCTCTTTAGGACACATTTCTTTTTCTTTTCTCTCCCTCTTGGACAAGAGCTCATTTTTCTTGACTGGCATAACAGGCCTTTGAATAACAGTTTAATAGAAACTAAGTAAAAGATGTGTCACTTAACTTGCAATTGGAAACACAGGTGAAATCAATGAAACCTTGTCCTCTATTACACCAGATAAAGGATTTGGTCCATTAAAAACAAACCCCAGAACTACGGGTTTTGTTTGAATGGTTAATGTTTGAATTTAAAAGTTAGACTTTGTAGGTCAATTGATAAAATCTTTGGGATAGATTTCAGTCATAAACTCTTGGTTAAAGTTGCATTATTGTTTCGGTTAAAAATATCTATGTATTTAAATGCGTAAGTGACCCTGCACAGCATGAATATAGTTACAAAACATTCAACAGATGTATTCTTTGACAACAACTCTATTTTATGGTAGCAGAAACATTTTCCTTGAAGTAACTGTTTTCCAGAAGTTTTGGTTTTAAGTGTAAACAAAATCGAAAAGAATCTTTAAATGCTGCCCTACTGAATTTTCTGATAAACTTGGCGTAATGTATGCAGAAAGAATTTTTCACTTTTTTAAAAAAATCAGTTCTCAGCCTCTCCCTAATATTTTTTTCATGTTACTATTTTATCAGAATTCTCTAACCCTGTGAGATAGCAGTTTTGAAATCCTCTGTGCATTCATAGCTGTAGGGTGCAATTATAGGTACAGGCAGAGGAATAAAGCCATCTGAAATAAACTGGAAAGCATTTACCTTACTTTCAAAAAGAATATGCAAGCTGATTTGGTCAATTCTTAACTTATGTGGAATTTTATAACTAGAACTTTCAGCAAATGTAAGCTATGTTTTATTATCTGAGGTTCAGATAGATTGCAGAGTGAATTTGTAAATCGTGGAATCTGAAACTTTCCATGGGAGCATATGATTTTTAAAAGTGCATGCTGGGAAAGAGCCCTCCAAAACAGTTTATCTGATGGAGAAATAGGGACATGAACATGTAGCTCTATATAGGATGCTCACTAGACTGTAGAATGTCAGAATAAAAGCTCCTACTTCACTTGAAACTGTAGAAGCTATGCTCAAGATACAACCCTAAGTGTTTAAAAACAGTTGTTCTCTCTCTTACTTAATTTGTATGAATTTAGAATAAAACTTCCAAGAGTCTCTCTTCTAATCAGTAAGAATATATTTCTAAGTTTTCAGCAAAAGTATACACTGCCCAGCTTGATGATATATCACTTAATTATTTAATACTTAAGTGTATAATGAGGAAGTGAGACAGCAGGATTTAAATACACTGTCGTGCCATTTTCATTATCCATTTCTAAAACTGTATTGTATAGCAAGCATATAGGACTTGGGGAACCCGTGTTAACTAGAAAATCACAATTATTGGTCAGTCTTTAGATGACTTACCAAATTCAGTGATTTTCATAAAAGAAAATGCTTAATATCTTCTGTGTGTTGGAAAACAACTAATACACTGGAAAACAACTAAAGCATCTAATACATATCATCAAAAAATACAGATGAAAACAGCAGCTTAAATTAACTCTGCCTCTCAGTGAAGAGATTAGTCTTCAAGGTTTGGGTTAAGAAAATTCTACTCATGAAAGTACAGGGTAGTACCTTGTTAAGGCAAGAGAAAGTTTTTAGTTGTTGGGTTCAACAGAAGGACGAACTTAAAAAAAAAACCCAAAAGCAAGAAAATAAAAGGTATGAGGCTTTCACTTTGCATTACATGTTGCATTAGAACATACTATGGGCTCCATTCTAGATTTTTTTCAGTACTATAAGCATGAGAAACTCTCACCAACTAAGCATAGCCCTCATAACTATGATGCAGAACTTTACCATATCCATTAAATAACATAATCTTTAAAAGAGTCTTTTTAGGTAGAGGATCACATTTTGCTTGCCTTTGAGAAATGTACCATGCTAATCACTCAGTTGTGCCACTGGAGACATTTGCAATTAATTATTATGCCTGTTCTCTATTTAACCCAAATGAGTTTAATTTCTTCAATTTCTAGATTAAATACCTTTATCTGTAGTTCCACCGTATTATGATACTGAACACTGACTGTTTAGGAGGTAATCTGCTATCAATGCCTGCTATTGATAGTAGAAAGGTGGTGTTGGGATATGTCAGGCTGTCTTGTTTAAATGGATAGAAATATTTTCTTCAGAGCTGGTGTCTCTCAAGAGATAAGAAGAAATTAATGAAAAGTAGTGTCTTTTGCAGATGAAAAAATCCCCAGAAGCACATACCGCATCAGTGTCTGTCAGCTTATTCCCAAGAATAATTCAAATGATTTTGAGTGTCTTTCAAAAACTGCAAGATAATTCACAAAAGCTTATTGTAAAAGAGAGGTAGCATGTTGATTGCAGAGATGGGTGATTCTAACATAGTCCGATTAACTGCTGTAAGGACACTTCTGCATGAGAAGTCCATACTGAGTATCCAATAAATTAATATTCTAGTTTATTATGTAGTAGCTCCCAAAGGCAGACAAGCTGTCAGGGTCAACTGATTTACTCATTTTTTTCTGTAGATATGTTAGTCCAAAAATGGGGTTATTTTGCTTGTGGCTTTTTTCAGGTTTATTTTGGTGTGGTACCATGCATTTTGGATATTTGGGGTTTTGCTTTTCTTGTTGAGTGGGTGTGTTTGTAGTTGTATGGGGGTTTTTTGTTGTTATTTTGTTTTGTTGTTCTTTTTTGAGGGATGACTTTTTTTCCTTTGGTTGGTTGGTTTGGTTTTTTACATTAGAGGATTTTTCATTCAAATTCATTGAAATTACAATAAGACTGGAATCTTTTTTGCTGTTTTTGAGGTTAGTCTTTTGAGATAGTAGGAGTTGATCAAATGTGTCATAACAAACCATTTGTACTACTCTCAGGGAAACTTGACACAAATTATATAAGTCTCCCTGTGGCACTAAACAGCATTTTACATGGTTGAAATACTGCAGATGGTGCTCAAGAAGGAGGGGGGAAAAAGAGCCTAAATAAATTGTATAATATTACAAATTTAAAAAAATGCATGCTGATGGTATTTCTTCTCTTATTTTTGTCTGTTTAGACCAACAACAGCAAAGCCATACTAAATGACTGTTTTATATATAATCTTTTAAAAAGTTCCTATAAAGTGAATATGGATAAGGAAAATAAGATTGCGTATCAACTTGACAGAAAAGAAATGGAAAGAAGACTGTAGAATATATAAAAATAAATGTTTCAAATGCAATTAGGGGCTCTTTGTTATCAATATTAAGAAGGAAGAAAGATCTTGAACTTCATAGATTGCAAAACGTGTCAAGTATTTGGAAAGCTAAGTCTTAAAGAATGAAATTTGAAGAATGACACTGACACAATGGTGGTATGTTCTACCTGAATTCCATCATGGACTTGACTAAATATATTTTACTGTGATTAGTTTTACTGTGGTATAGTTTTTGCTAATTTCATACATCACTTCATTGTCATGCTGTATATATATTTTCCCTCTGACTATACCTGCAGAATTGCCTCTTTTGCTAAGCAGGCAAAATGTACCATCAAATCCAAGGGCGCTGATAATGCTGCTCCTGTTAATCAGCTACTAAGGAACTCCTATGCGAATGCATTCCACATCCAGTCCAAAAAGCTCTAATTAAAAGTCCCCTCCAGGACACCTGATCTCCCTTGAGCCAATTGTTACAGTATGTTAACCTCCTTGATCTCCTCACCCATCAGGCTGAGCCTTACTTATGGCATTTGTGTTTAGTGGCTTCTTTAGCTAAAGATATATAATTTGCTGTGATTGGTATGATTTGAATTGTCCCCTGACTGTCCTACTTACTATTATTTTCCTAGCTATATGCTTACTGTTGTATAACTATGCTATTTTATTGTCTCAGCTTCTCTACAGATTAAGTAGTAAAAACATCCTTCACATTCTGCTTACTTAGTTATTATTAATTGGAAAAGGATGAAAATGTTTTAACTACATGCATCTCGTATAAAGAGCTGTTGAAAATAGTCTTTGGTTTATGAATTCTCATATTCTAACTTACTCCTATAGTTTTGCTTTCATAATGGAAAGAAGTTAAATTTCTTCTGTGTTTGTTGATGCTTAGGAAAGTTTTCTTTCAAAATGAGGTTAAGTTTTTTAACATTTCATGGGAACAACTGATTGAGCTGCTCAGGGTAGTGTGACACTCATAACCATTTTATAAAGTTGCATACAATTGTCACTTAAATCTAATTATAAGACCCAGGCAATTACAATCTATCTGGTTGGGCCTTTCAAGATTTTTTTCCTACTTTTCCCTTTCAATTGAATTTTGTTCTCTCTTGTGGTGAATATTAATCTTACTCAGCCCTGTCTCATCTCTACTATGTCTGCTCTGAATACTTGCTACATTCATGTTTTACTGTTCTATAACATAGCTGTTTGTTTAGAGGTCCTCCTGCAAACTTTCATTGACATAATACAATTAGCATAATATAGTATAGCATTGTATCTAGTAATCTAGTGTAGTGTGGTGTGTCACAGTGCAGTATGGCCTGATATAACATAATGTAACATTGCAGACTCAAATATCTGAATTTTTTAAGCATTGGCTGAAAGTTATAGAGTTTTGTTTATGTTATTGCTGGACTATTTTGCCTTCTCTATACAGGACAACAGTATTCTTCAAACAGAATTTACTATTCTGTTTCTTAGATATGCAATATAGAATGATTATGCCAGCATTAGGAAGCTTCATCCAATAATGATTACATATGGAAGAAAAAAAAAATTATCCTAATATATTATAAAAGAATTATAATGTTGCACCATGAAATTTCTGAAGCAATTAAATTGCTGCAGCAGGGAAGCATGTGAAATGATCGGGTACTTATCCACAGAAACCTGAAAATTAGCAAAACCAATGTATATCTCTACAACTAATAGATGTCTTTCATGTTGCCTTTGATGTTGTTCGCCTCTGCTGTTCTTACCACCCAAAATTAGGATCATAAAGCTGATAGATCATAGTCTGATAAGATCCTCATCACTGTGTCATGCTGCTTTCATTGATTCAGGCTTCACTAAAAGGCAGATTTCTTTGGTGGATAATGCTGGGTTTATTTCAGTGACACATTAAACTGTACTCTGTTCCAAGGAGCAGACACCAATATTTCTCCAAAATCTTCTTCCCTGTGTTTTGATTCTGCTTGACATCACTCTCTAAAGTAACCCTCCTGCACGTTCTTACAGGCCGCTTCCTGACAATGCTTGTAAATCATTACTAAAGTGTGTTGATAACAATACAGCTGCATAAATGCTTACAATGTTTCTCCACAAGGCACTAAAAAAATCTTCAAACATAAACAGTCTTTGTGAGATGTTTATTAATAATTCTTCAAAAAGTCCATTTCCTTTTGTGTATTGGAAATGATCTCTTTCTCATATGACAAAAAACATGCTGCTTTTTTCCCTTCTTAAATTGGCTTTGCTTTCCTGATAGGAAATAGAAAATTCCTGGATAGTTTGTCAAGAGGATTCCAGCTTTTCTACCTTTCCTTTGCAATTAAAAATCTTTTTTAGAATTAGCCAAATAAACTTAAAAACTAAATTAAAAGAATGTACTATTTAAACTGTAATCCTAGATAACAGTGAGAATAGCTACTCACAATCTTTATTTCTTTTTTTTTTTTCAATCTACCTAGCTCTTTCAGAGAATAAGTAAACTTTTTAAAAAACCTTTGTTTGGCTGGACTCTATGTTGTCAATTCATGGAAATGAACTGTTTAGGTTACTGTCCTTTAAGTATTTATGTCAACGCAGTGCAATTTGAAAGACATGTATTTTAATCCTGTTCTATGACTGAAATTCTGTTTAAAGGTAATTACTATAAAATTCAAAACTTGTTTAATGGATGTATTCTTAAATGAGATAGCATAATGACGCATCCTGTAAAATAATTCAAAGGGGTAATACTTGAGGACTCATCAAAATACAGGAAATAAATTCAGAAGTCTTTTATTTTTTAAGTAAGTATACAATAATTGCTTTAGCCCTTATGAATTTAATATAAATAATGGAGCAAAAGTTGAAGAATTTTGTGTGATTTCATAGAGTATTAACTGTGAAACATAGAGTACTAAACGTGAAGCCGAATTCCATGTTCTTTCTCCCAAAAATGTAAACTGTGTGTTTTTAAGATATGGTTGACAAACAAGCTTTGAGTTTACCCTTTGAGAATACCACATGATTCTGCATTAAACCAAGTAGAGAGTGCTGTGTTTCACAGCAGTCCCAGATAAGCCTGTGGCTTTGTAAATCTTTCACATAGTTTATTATAAATGCTTAATAGCCTCTGGATAAGCTCTGACTTAACTTATTTGGCTGCATGTTTTTGTTTACCACATTTTTATGTGCAGAGATCAGAAAGCTTTATTATTTTGTACTGTAAATAAACATTATAATCAGGTATAATCACCAGAAGCAAAATGTTACTAATGTTTGCTTCATTGAGAGATATGTTGTAGAAATTATTTAATTTAAAACTCTTTTTTATAATGCTATTTTTGTTTCTCTTTGGTCATTTGCCTCAGTAGAAAACATGAAAAATGCTGGTTTTTATTTTTTTTTAATGAGCTTCAGGAATTTATTTATTTTTACAAAAGTCTCCGGAGGCATATAATATTTTCCAATATTCTTCAAAGAAAAACTAGTGTGAAAATCTAGTTTGTCCTAAAAACAACAGATAAGCATTGTTGAGTGCATTCTGTTGCATTGAATAATGAAATAAATAATGTATTTCTCAAAATAGAAATCTGTACTACAAATATCTTGTAGCAGAGGAAAAAAAATTTCCAATTCATGCACAAATCCTCATGCAGACTGCAAATTTGTTTAGGGTACATCATAATCACTCTACTTCATAAACCACTGTCAACTATTTTCTGAGGCTTCCTTCAGAGAAGAATCGGTGTATAAATTCATAGTACAAATCAGCATTTAGTCTTTTGCAATACTGTTCTCCTAAAGGACAATAATATACAATGCAGGATCAGAGACCAGAGTAAGCATAACCTCCCAGAAAATACAATTCTAGTGAAGTTATGACTTGTGCAGTTGACTGAAATATGAAAGTGGAGTTTGCTTCAGGTTTGTCAATTATTGTCTGCCTTTCTGCATTCCTTCCAACAGGTTTTCTACTAAAACTTTGATTTCTCAGTCATATGCTCACTCTCAGAACTACAACTTTGTTCTGCATCTCAGAAAAATGCCATTCCAACAATTATTAGTTAGCCTTTGGTAAGAAGTATTTTATTGACTGCCTGGAAGCTGAGCAATGGCCATGGAAACTGAACATGTCTAGTGTGTCCTGGATTAGTTTACAGTTAGAAGCATCTGGTGTATCCTCATTAGCACAATAATGATTGTAATTCTAACACCTTAGTCAGTACTGGAATATGTGTGTTTGTACAAGGAATTAAAAAGGACAAATTACTCTTCTTTTTCCCCCCACTGAAAAATGACAATATGCACTGCCATGCAAATCAGGAATATAAAGCCTTCATTTTTAAGAAACCCACATATTATGTTTGTGAAGTTAAAGAACTGATGTGGAATTAAAAGAAACTTCTCTTTTGGAAGTTTCTGCTTTAACTCTTTCTTATATGTATTCTGCAGTTATTTTTTAAAATATGGCAGTTCAATAAAATTAAAGATTGTGATGCTCGTAAGCTCGTGGCATTTTGTGCATACAAAATTTGTTTGATATATTTTTGATATATTATTTTATATATATAATTTTTCTCTGATTTTTATTTTTCTCAAATGATACAAATAAACTACACGTGAATCATGTAACTTTGTGTATAAAACTGTATTTTTATAAGCTTCTATTTTGTGAAAATGTAGTTTTCTGAATTGTTCACAAAATGTGACACCATAGTGGCAATTAACAGTGAATAAACTCCTCCTTTTTTTGACCTGCCTTAGGTCTCTGTGCAGTGTAGCATTTCCCTCCGTAGATTTAGAAGCTTAATAGGTGTTAACAGCAGTGTCTCCTCTCTGCTCTCATTTGGATTCTGTAGACATTCCCAAAAGGGCATAATATAAACAGGTGCATTTACAGGGTGTCCCTTTTCTGGGCAGTAAAACACATTTGGCAGAACCTCTTATGACTTACAGAGGACAAGCTGGCTTCAGTCACTAAGGTCATCTCTCAGACAGATTTTTTTGAGGAATTGACCAAGGTTACTTCTCTGACTTGACATCTTGTACAGCATACAAACATAAATCAAGAGTAGCTTTTATTTGCCTCATATTCATGATAAAAAGCTTTACAGTTTGACCTTCATAAGACACATATGTTCTAATCAAATTCCATAATATAAAGGTCACCTTTAAAGTAAAAAAGAGGACCAACAGAATAACAAGAATTTGTTTAATCCCGTATCCTACAGGGAGGCCACTCACCATGAAGTTTATTCGTATAAACAAAGCACTTTGGCAATGAAAGTTTATTTTTATATTAGTAAAAACGTGGAAAATGAACTTTGAAATTCATTAACTGTTTATTTATGCATTTTTCTATTCTAGAATTAGCCTGCAGGCTAACAAAATGTTAGCTTGCCTAAAGGATGTTCATTTAAATTAATAGTGAAAATTTTTCTGACAGCTGGTAATTTGCTTATTTACAGCTTCCATATTAAATCTTCAAATATAGTAGATACAAATTAATAACCTTCATCTGATGGGTGCTTGTTCCCTTTTGTTTATTCTAGTTGCAAAGAGATGAAACTTCCTCTTGTTTTTTCTGTTTCCAATACTCATCTTGTGACACATCATCCTGTTTTCTTCCTCTCACACAATGTTCAGATATGTTGGTATAAAGAGGAAGTAATTAGCTAGAGGCCAAGTGTATACATAATTCTGAATTACGTGGTTGTGGATTGAAACAATTATACACTGGATTCCCTCTCTTTTCTTCCTAAGAGTGATTGTTTTCATGCAACTTTCATTTCATACCACAGGCATAAAGCTAAAGTAAGTGATTGGGTTATCGTAAACACCTAAAAGCTCACACAAACATGAAAAGGGTTCATAGGTCCTGTTGCTAAGAAAGTTGTAATTTTTGGATGTCAGTTTGCTTTTCAATTTTTAATGTAATCTTCTTTACGCTCTGTTTTTTATAATGTACTACATTAAATTGCTCCATCTACAATACCTGAGGTATTTGTTCAAGAATTGAGCATAACACACTTTCTTCGGGGAAAAACAAAATCGGTGTTTTTGTAGTTCTCACTATCTCCTGATCATCCTGAAATGCAATTGCTCAGTTAAAACCCTATCGCTTAATAAATTAAAATTCTAACAAATAGCTGAAATCATCCCATTGGTGCACACATGTAGCCAGGCAAAACAAAAGACAGGAAAGTTGTACATTTTTAACATGCACCATAAGTTGAGTAAGAGATGTAGCAACAGTAACAGTGAAATGGTGACAGGTGTACCAGAATCCTGAGGATTCAAAGAAAAGATTGCTATATTTGGTGATGTTGCCTTTCAGTACTATTTTAATTTTTATAGCTGGGATTGCACAAAATATATTCATCCATGCAAATGTTATGGAGTCTGCCAGGTACTTTTAATGTATGTCTCTAAACTCTTAAATTTAACACAATTACTGAACACATGGTTGAACTTATTGACTGTGTTTGTATATAGGACAATTCATGCTTGTCTAGCAAGTAATTTTGAAAAGTAATACCACCAAAATTTCTTCCCAGGGCAACAGAGGGGAAGGCAACTTTATTCGAAATCTATTAAAGGGGATGTAAGATGCAGTAATTAATTTTGTTGTGCTTTTTTATTAATATGATACATGTTATTAGAAAAAATCTTAAATCCTTTAAAAGCTTTAGTAAAATAAAAGGAATCCATAAATGGGGAATTTGTTGGCCTGGGGAAGCCAATGGAGTTAGTGACATTAGAACACAGGAGAACATAATCAAAATTAAGTGGTCAGCAAATATATTTGGTATTTATTTTCCTACAAAATAGCTTGAGGATATGCTAAGTTAGAGAGTTTAACTATTGACTTTAGTACTGAGAAAATTGACAGTAAAATATTATTTGATAATATGTTTCCAAGTTACTTCTTAGAATAGAGTTCTACCTTGAAAGTATGTATTTTATTAATTAAAAAAAAATATTACCATAGTATGATAGAATAGGTTGATTGAAAAGGACCTGAAAAATTGTCCCTATGGCAGGAATCTTTCCACTGAACAAGCCCCATGCAGACTGGCCTTTACCATCTCCATGAACAGGAGGTTACAACCTCTCTGGGAAACCTGTTCCAGTGCCTCACCATCCTCACAGTAAAGAATTTCTTCCTAATATCAAATCTGAACTTCAGCTTGAGTCCCATCCCCTTTGTCCTACCACTACAAGACCAGATAAAAGTCCCTCTTATGGGTCTTCCACAACATAACAATAAAATGTTAAGGAGCACTGTAGTGGGAACCAAAATTTTTCCCATGTGTTCCAATCTGCTACAGGGAAAAAACCCAAAATCTTCTTGAGTTTTGCCCACATCAGCTGTATGCAAGAGTACCTACTTCAGTCTCGATCTAAACCTTATTAGTCACACCATTTTACATTCTCCTTTACTCCTAAAATTTGTATTTGTAAGGGAAAAATTAACTACATTATTTATAAAAACTATGTGTGCAGTGGAATGATACTGTGTTTTCCATGTTTAGGGGAATGTAATACATTTTATTTCTGTTTTGGGTACCTGACCTGAAACTCCTGGTATGTGATTTTAAGAACACTTGGATCTTCACATGGAAAATAGAGAAGCACATCCCCTTTTAATTTTTAATTTTGTCTTAAAGTCTCTAATGATTACACTAAAGATTAACAGCTGTTTTACTGGAAAAGAAACATACATTTAAAAAAAAATCCTAGTCCTCATCTTTTACACTAAATTTTGCAAATTATTAAGTATTTTTGCACTGTTACGTGTTCTCCATTTCCGAAGTGTGAAAGGCAGTAGTAATTACCTATATTTCAGGTACGTTTGAGGAACTTAAATTAGTTTTTGGGGGGAACATAATACAATATGAGATATTAGGAGTAAATTAATTAGGTAATCTGGTAAAAAAGAATTTTTAATTTACTCCAGAAACTGAATGGGCCACACAGAATATTTTAGAGTTCTTTATAATTAAAAGTACATCCAAAATAATTAGTTAATATACTGTTGCTCAAAGTACACAATTGTTTGGGCTTTTGAAATATCCTGGGTCTATACAAAACAAATTATGTTATATAAACACAGAGCAAGATACATTTGGGGCCTTGGAGAACAACTGCACATAGGAATTATAGTGTTTGGAGGTGAGTTTATGTAGTTAATCAAAGAGGAGCTGGGTTTGCTAGGAGCACAAATGTTCAGTTTTTTTGTGGAATGTTTTCCACCAAATCTTTCTTAAAAATTTATTTCATTAATTGATTTTTCTTCCAGTTATACAAATATAATCTGGTGTCTCATAATCACATGAAAATCAAAATAAATATTTAAATTACCATTTCAATGGAAGCACAAAACCAGGCAGTTTGACTAATTTCATTGCCTTTTCTTTAGATTTAAATAGTTGTGTACATATTATTTCCAATGTTATCCAAAAAGAGCAATGGTCCCTATCTTAAGAATACAAGAACAAAAAACTATTCAGTGCTATTAAGGGATTATTCTTTATGCACAGTTTACACAATTTTGTGGTAGGATTCCCTTTAAAAAAAATTATTTTAACATTCCAGATATAATTTATGTGAGTGAATTTTCTAGGTCTATACAACTAGTTTAAAGTAGGTCTTCTCTGCTAGGCTCCATCTATGGTATAAATCAGTGGAAGGGGCATGAAACACGGATTTGCTTGCAGGAAATTTTCTCTTATTTTTTATTCTCCCTATATTTTGTTCTATTTGTTCAAAAATTACTTTTCTGCTAAAGAATTCTGTCTTTTATTTCATATCATATTCAGCAGCTGGTGTGGGCTGGATTTGGAGGGAATTGTTTTGGTTTGTGGGGCTTTTTTGGGGGGGTATGAGTTGCTTGGTTTTTGTGGTGGTTGTTTTTGTTTGGGAGAGTGGTTTGGTTGGTTGGTTTTGGTTTGGTTTTTTCCTTTGTGTTGGCAGTTTTTATTTGGTTTGGTTTTTTTTTAATTACTATAAAATATTGATTAGTTTTGCTGCTGACTTTTTTTTTTGCATGCTCATTCACTTCTGACAACATCGGAATCAATGCTAAAGGGAAAAAAAACCCATCAAAACCCAAAAATTATATAAAATCAAACCACCCCTTATCTCTGTTAAAAATTAGTTTTGGATTTTCATCTACATAATTTCAGCAAAGGCACTTTTTGCCACAGATGCTTCCAAGAGAAAACAATTTAAGCAAATGTTGGAGAATATTGACTAACAGGGAATTCCAGATGAGAAACTGTGAAAAATCACATATGATGCCTGATACAAAGTTTTTCAATTACATAAACAGTATGATGTCATTCGGTACAGTTATAGTGATTTAATGCTCAAATATGTTGATAATCATTGCAAATAAGGATAACTTCTTTTTTAAAAAAATATTTGTATTAGTGAAGTAAATTAATGCCACTTATGTGTTCTGAGATTCTGTTTTCATAGGCCCTTAAGAAAGAGGTTTTACATAATAGTATTAACTACAAAATAAGTAAACAGATATAACACTTAGGTGCTTTTTCATCAAACATTGTATTGCTGCAAAATATTTCTTATTAAAATTCATGTTGTTCAGTATCTTCAGTGTACTTCTGTCATTTGTGACTTATCACTTTTCCAAATGGGATCTTTTCATTGCCAAGAACTTATTTGAAATAATTTTGTTTGGAAAGTTAAAGAACAAAAATATTAGGTAATTTGTCTGAGTTTATTATTGTTTTACTTAGGGATGATGTGATATAGTTCTTAATTTTTTTGATAAAGGTAAATTACTTGCTTTCAGTTTTCAATTTGTCAGGCATTGTGGGTTTTAAAATTTTTTAAAACAGCAGAGTGATGCAGAATTTTACTTCTAGACATTTTCTCACACCAGAATTTTTGGAATTTCCCATTCTATCACGCAGTACAATGGATTACATTATCTTTTCATTTGACTTAATCAAAAGATTTCTCTGGGTTGCACATACAGTTGGTTAATTGTGTGCCACAATTCCATTTCCCTTTGCTGAGAGATCCAATGGAAAAAAAAAAAAAAAAAAGGCATATGGATTTAGGTTCCTTTTAGTTATTTGGTTTTTTCAATCAGAAATCCTGTATAGAAATCCTGTATAGTATACAGTCTTGAACACAGTAAGGAAAGCTGATGTTAATCAAAGACTTTCACACAGTTTCTCATGTATCTAAACATGGATTAGTGTTAGTCCTCATGGGTGCACTGCCTCATACTCTTGTTCTTACAACTTGAGAGAAGAGAAACAGTCAGGTAATGACAGTGCAGTTTAAACTTAAGGTTAATTTGCCTTATGGAGTCAGTAAACATTTAAATTTTTTACTAACACAGTGGAAAGCAGAAAAAATGCCAAAATATCCAAACACAAGCTGGGTGGGAATGTTTTTACTTTTAAAATGCATATTAGCCATAAGGTGGCAGTGTGGGAACTATTTTTAACTGAAGTGGGGAAAAAAAGAACTGAAGCTCTTAGTCTAATTTTCACAGTATAAAAAAAGTAGTGTGGCAACAGATTCGGCATTTTAGAGATTTTTCCTTTTCCTTTTACTTTTGCTTTCCCTTTCCTTTCCTTTTCCTTTCTTTTTTCTTTTCCTTTTCTTTCATTTTTTACTTTCCCCCCCCTTTTCTTTCATTTTTTTTCTTTAAATGTATATGCCTGAAACAACTTAGCTAGCTGAAAGACTGAAATTCCTAGGAGTGAAACCTCACTTGGTAATACATGACTTCTGGCAAGCTATTGTAGAAATATGTAAAAAATATGTTAAATATATAGTCTAAAAAATATTAATCCAGCTCTGGATGAGACATCTGGTTATGAATATGTTTTATATACATTCCTTAATGGAAGTTCATTCTTTTCTTAGAGAAATTACAGTTCATTAAAACATCAGGAGAGCAATTGTATGCGTATGCAAATAGTCACATAGATACACTCTCACATGAAAACAATTCCAAAAATAAAACACATTCAAGGAAACTTGTAAATTCACCAGCACCATCCCTCTGCTTTCCTTCTCCTATATCCCCTAAGCGTCTTTGTTAGGTAAACACTGAATATTAGACAAAAGAGAGCTAGGAATTTATCATGGATTCTTCATTGGTTTGAAGAATGTACCATCCCAGAAACTTCTCAAAAAAAAGTCTTGTAAAAATATTAAATATATCACCAAAATGCATATGGAGTAGAACTCCATCCCTGTTTTTCTCAGATGCTTTCAGGTTGCTTGATCCCATTTCTGCAGTAGACACACACATATAGAAAAGCATTTGGCCATTCCCATTTAATTCTGAGCATGCAGATGGATAATGAAAAATCTGGATCAATACCAAATGTGCAATTTAGATACAGACCATGCAGTCATTTGTGCTGTTTCCTTCTAAAACATATTTTTTATAAAGGCATGCTTTACAAAGCTCATAGAATTTCAACACAAAAAATATCTCTTAATTTAAAGTTTAATTCAAATATATTAATTGAAAATAAATTAAGAGAAAGAAAAAGAGAGAGTAATTAATGTTCAGAATTGAATGCTCTTTTTTTCTTTCTCTAAAACACATTAGTAATAATCACTGACTTGACTGTTTGAAGTAAAATTATTATGCTTAAAACCAAGTTCCAGTCCCAAACTTGCAGTGAATTTTTGATTTTTATCCTTTGGATTAGCTGTTCTCTTGAACAACTGTTCTAACAGATCAGACAGTTACCAAAAAAGCAAATAAAACCAGAAATTTTACTGTGTTTAAGTACTTTACTGAAAGTTGATGAAGGCCAGCAGAATATAATTTTATTTTATTCCACAAGACTGCTAAGCAGTTGTGACTTCAGAATTTCTTGTTATATATATGAAGGGCTTTTTAAATTGGCAACATAAAACTGTATTTGCAAATATACAAACTTTGCAGTTACCTTAAAACACAGAAGAAAAAAGCAACAAAACAAGCAAACAAAAAGACAAAAAATTACATGTTCCAAAGTGCATGTTCCCAAGAATGTATTAATGTTGTCTAAAATTCTTATAGTGATAAATTTTTATTTTACACGTGTTAGAAGAAAGAGATCTAGATGTTTCACCTATAGAATACTGGTATTTAGTAAATAAAAATTGCTTGTTTCACCCACTAAGTGTTAAGCAGGGCATTTTTGAAACTACTTAGGTATCAATAAAGCAGCTCCAGGACGGGGGCGGAGAATATTTTAAAATGACATTAAGAAAAACCAACCACCTATTCCACCTCTCAAGCCCATCAAAAAAACCCTCAAACTCAAAACCAACAAACCAATTAAACAGCTGACTTTTTACACATGTAGCATTAGAACTGGTGAAATAAATAAAAAAAAAGAATATAAGTCATCAGTAATGCAGTGTTGCATAAGCTACTCAGTGCTTTAGGTGTCTGAATAAACTGTTGAAAAACAGACCATTTTACTATTAGATATGCACCAAGGTTTTTTCACTGGAGCACTTCTCTCTTGAACCCTACAAATTACAGGTGCAGGCAGGTGGCAGCCTGCTTGGCTATCCTCCTCAAAGAAGCAGATCCCCAGCCCATGAATATCCCACTGCGCTGAGCTGCGTCACCCCTCCCCAAGAATGGATTCTCCTCCTGCAGCCCCTCTTGCTACCAGGCTGCTTGCATTTCCACATCCCTAAGTAGTGAGCAGCTCTTCACCCTGTGCAGGTGCCCGGGTGCTAGCAGAGAGTGCTGCAGGAGTGGCCTCTGTGGAAAGAGGCTGAGGGGCTGCCCTGTGCTGGACACAGCTGGTTACAGCCACCTCCAGCGGACCTGAGGGACTCGTAGCTGGGGGAATGAGTTTGTGGGGAAAATGCCTTCCAAAAAAGGCAAGGATGCTCTATAGTCAGAGGGGGAAAAGCAGTGGAAGACATGAGGATGAATAGTAAGGGCAGAGAGGGAAAGGGAGAAGCTGTTCCGGGTGCCACCATAGATATTTCTCTGTAGCCAGTGGAGAGATGCACACAGTGGAGGAGGAAAAAAAAGCAAGATGCACCAGAGACAAATCACTGTCCTGACTACACCTCCCCCCTCAAACATACCTTTCCAATGCATTGCCCTGGGCACATAATGGAGCCAGGAATGAAAACTGATTCCAGGAATGAAAACTGAATCAGGAATGAAAACTGAAGTTTAGTCTGAGAGAAGAGTGATGAAAGGTGTTGTTTTAGTATTTGTATTTGTTTCTCACTACTTTAATCTATTTTATTGGGCAATAAATTAAACTTGTTCTCCCCTGAACCAAGTCTCTTTTGTCAATAAGAGTAATTAGTGAGTGATCTTCCTGCCTTTTCCTTGACTCTTGAGCTTTTTTCATCTTATTTCCTTCTCCTGTCCTGAAGAGGAGTGATGGTAAATGGGCAGCTGGGTGGACCTTGACTGCTTGCTAAGGCTCAACACAACAACAAGCTTCTCACATAAAGTCTAAAACTGTCACTACTACTGGTCCATTTGCTTTCACAATTTTTCATTGGTTCAATCCTGTCTTTTGCCTCTCTTTCTTCATTATAGGTAGAGGCATGTGTTCCAGGTCCTTGTGTAATATGATTTAAGCAGCATTATGTCATCCTCTAAGTGTATATAGGAACATAATATTTCTCAGTCATTTGATGCACCTTTTTCTTCCCATATCATCCACATCTCTTGCTGTATTCTATATTCCTTATACGATGTCAGATCTTTCTCATTTATCTTCTGTTTTGTAATATCTTATTTAGAAGGTTACTTTTCCACTGACAAACTACACAACCTCTACAAAAAAGAAAGAATAAGACAAACCTCATTCCTTAAAAGAATGTTATGGTGGGGGGTGGGGGGAGAAGGAAGGAAAAATAAAACTGAGTTTTCTTGCAAGAGTTCACAAAAAAATTGAACTGCAGTGAACAATGCTGCTTTCTTTGGCCTAGCTTTGGGAATCTCTTGTGCTTAATCTCTTAGAAATTTTTCTTTGAAAGTTCTCTTCTCCCTCTTTGGATTCCTAGGTACCATGTTGACATTCCTCTTTCCAAGTCAGCCAAAGAGAAAATACTGTTTACAAGAGGTATTTTGCTTTCTCACATAACAGAAAACATATGAGCCAAAAGCACAAGACTTTTTTTTTATAGCACCATGTGTTTTGGGTACGAGTGTGTCTCAGAACATAGAGATGATAATAGGCGAAGAGTGGGTATGACAAAAGCAATAAAACTGAAAAGTTTCCAAGATATGGTCTTTCACTTTTTACTGTTTTGTCAAATCAGCACATTAGTAATGAAATAAATCTGTTTCCTCAGCTTTTGTCACATGGACAAGAGGAATTCTGATGTGTGAAGCCTCTCCAGACTTCCCATTCTGGATTTCAAGCCACTGATTTTGCTTAAACTATATAACATATTAGTAAAGCTGAGAAACAGAAGCTGGACCCCATCTCTTCTTGATGTTGCACTGTTGCTCTTACAGACAAGAGTATTTCAAAACATAGCATAAGAAAACAAAAAAAAAATTCTCAGTCTTAGTATGGTAAAGAAAGGAGTAGGAATAAGAAAATGCAAGTGTTTGAATAATGGTCTCAGACTATTTCTGTTCTTTTCAGAAAAGTCATACTTCCTTTCAGATCCCTTGCTGGCCTTTCTTCTTGTCTTCCCAGCTAAGAAGAAAGAAACAAGCTCCTAGTGAATAATTTAGCAATCTGTTTGGAAAGTTATTCTGCATTCATCTACCAAAATGCAGCATAGAGAGAACTAGCCCTATGCAAGTCCAATTAGCTCCTTGATTTCTGCAAGTTATTCAGCCCTGAGTATGTTATGTGCCAATCACCAATAAGACCATTCAAACATTTGCACGTTTTTTATATTCATAGTATGGCAGACATAAAATATACGAGGCTATTTAGTGGTCAGTCAATTATTTACTTTGTGTTTTTTCCTTCTTCCCTCTGCTCCTAACTCTTTGTTTCTGCAAAACACATTTTTTTTAAAGAAACCTTAGCTACAGTGAGCTTTTAAATATGTGAGAAAGAATTGACAACCATTTCCAATTCGGGTTCTTCATGACACTACCAGTCATGGAAAAAAATTTGAAACATATGCAAGGAAGATTGCAGATCTCCACATTCCTAGGAATTATTATGCCATTTCCAGTATAGGAAGAGTGTCTGTTATTGTTTTTTGCAGGAAAGCTCTTCTACTCCATTTTGAATCCCAGGGTTGATTCAAGAAAAAATCTAACTGCAGACATATTTTTGTCTAAGGTCACATCTTTAAGATGCCTTTTAAGCTGACAGTTAATAACTGGTATTTGCTCTATTTTCATTGCTGCAAAATGGGGTACACAAATGTACTTCTCCCCCAAGAGAGGTGCCTGTTCAGTATTTCTGTGGAGTAACTATGAGTTCTTTATTAGTGCTTCAGAGAGTGAAATACAAAGATCAAGAATGGCAGAATTTTTTCCTAGCAATGTCAACAGGAGAAAAACCTTACTTCTAACTGTAGAAAGAGGAAAGACACATGTCTTAGAATAACAGATAGTAGATCTGAAGGCTGTTATACATTAAAAACTCCTCAGTGAATCTGAACCATGCTAGTCCAAAAAATGTGAACTGTCTCTCACTGTCCAAAATGTGAAGATGTTATAAACCTTTACCAGCAAGTCACTCATCTAGTTCTGTAAACTACTGATGTATCAAAGTAAGAGCTCTCAGACTCAATAAATGTGAAAGAAAAAAGTTCTTCAAACATTTAAAAGATTTCTATTAGTTTGGTATTTTTACATAATCTTTTCTGTATGTTTAAAGGGTATATATAAAATGTAAAAAAAAAGAAACCAGGGAAAACCATCTTGACAAGTAGCTTACTTTTATGATCAGGACATCATATTGTGCTTGGGCTGACTACGTGCTGTGAGCACGTTATCATCATCTGAGTTAATCACACTGAATTTTAATTTTGTTGTGGGATGTTAATTTGGAATTTTATGGCCACCAAGCACATGTTTTGCCTGAGAAGACTTAATTGGATGATACTATTATTTAGCATATTATTTCCCATGGGCAAATTAAGATTAAGTGTTTATCTCTGTGGAACCTTGAGAACCTAATAAACTACAGTGGGATCAGATAGAAGATAACAGTAATATACAGTGAATCACATTTTAGTTTCTTCAAAGAGATAAATTCTGATATTTGAGGAAAAGATCATTAGATGGACTTTCAAGTTTGACACTGAACCAGTTAAGTGTTTATGCAAGTATACTTATAGAGACCTTAGCACTACATTAATTGGAACTAGAAAGAAAAAAAGGACATCACTCTTCTTTTGATTTGCAACAATGGTATTTATGCAGCTATTAGCTCTATTGCTCTGATAATTCAATGCAATTTGGGATTTAGCTGATGTTATATTTAAAAAAAAAGATAATATTATCTTAATCTGTTTCATCAAAATTTAATTGTTTCAAGCATGTTGATGAAAGGTATACTTCTTGATTTTATGAACATTTTAATTGTCAAAGGAAGAAAACTTCCTTCTGAAGCCATTAGTTATGACATCTGTATGAAGACATGAAAATTTTATGAAAGACTTAAAAGTCACAATAAAATTTACCCAGTGTAATTTTTATGTGTTAGTCAGTACCTTCTACATTTAAGCAAACTTACCAAAGAAAGAAGCTTTTCCAAGGCTAACTCATACTGCTAGGAATTATCAAGACAGTCTCTCACTGTGATAACACACTGATCACTCACTATCCCTCATTAGTCTTTTGTTGTCAAGGAAAAAGTCATTCTCTGCAGTGTCTTTATTTTTCCATTAAGACATAGAAGAAAATACAGATGTAGAAATCAAATCATGACTTGCCAAATCACCAAAAACTAGCAGTGTAAAATAATGTGATCAAAAAAATAGTGAATATGGAACAAATAAAGACCTTTGCAATGATAGATTTATTATTTAAAAATGGCCTATGTTCCTTCCTTTAAATAATTACTTATATATTACATTTCATTTTGGGCATTCCCCTACTCCAGCATGGGATCCTGCAGATGCAACAGGTGAACCTCTGTGTTCTGGGGACCTCTATGGGCCATTGGGGCACAGCTGCCTCACCACGGTCTTCACCAGACACAGCAGAGCCTCTGTACCTGGAGCACATTTCCCCCCTTCTCTCTACGTTCTTGGGAGTTGAAGAGCTCTTTCTCTCACATATTCTCACTCACTTCTCTGGTTGCAATTGCCCTAGTGCAGCAGCACCTCTGTCTTTCTCAAGTCTGTTTTCCCAGCAGCACTACTGCGGTCCCCAATGGGCTTGGCCCTGAACAGCTGCAGGTCCATCTTGGACCTAGGTGGCACTGGCTCCATCAGACATTGGAGAAGCTTCTTGCAGCTTCTCAGAGAAACTGCTCCTGCTGCCCCCTGCTTCCAAAAGCTTGTCTTGCAAACCTGATGATGATGATGATGATGATGATAACAACAACAGCAACAACAACAACAACAACAACAACAACAACAACAACAACAACAACAATAATAATAATAATAATAATAATAATAATAATAATAATAATAATAATAATAATAATAATAAATTAGGTTTTATTATTATTATAACTATTTCTATGAAAAGTAGGGAGAGAAGAATTAAACCTAAGAGGAAAAAAACAGTGCACATTACAGCTTATTACTGCTGACCAATTCTCAGCCTATCCTAAGGCAGTGATCAGGTGTTCCTGGTCATGTATATACTATACACGACAATCTGTAGCACAGAATAGTCCTTTGGCCAGTATGGATTGTTCCGGGCCATGTCCGTCCAAGATTCCTGTAGAGCTCCTCAGCTGCAGAAAATGTGGCACAAAGAAATCCTTGACTTAGGATAAACACACTTAGCAAGAACCAAAACATTTGTGTGTTGTCAACAGTCTCATACTAAATCCAAAACACAGCACTGCACCAGCTATGAAGAAAAAATTAACTCAATCCTAGCCTGTGAAAAATATGTACCCTATTAAACATAGATTTAGCAACAGTGCTAACATTAGAATTGGTTTTGAAAATTCTTGAGTTAAAATAAGTAAAACTCATATTAGTTCAGAAGATTATATGGCAATTCTGTGAATTCCATAACTGATTATTTGGTACATTTTGAATATCATTTAGCAGCAAAATAGAAATTGTGGAATTAATATTTTTTCTTTTTTAAAACTCAATAATATAAAAAATATGTTACAAAAATGATCTTACGGACATTTTCTTGATACTCAGCATTTCTCTGAGCAGCATTTTACTTGTATATCTCAACAATGATCTTTTGCAGGAAGGAAAAAAAGAATTTCCTAGTGGTTAAGAACGCTTTAGTGTATCAGAAGCTCTACTCTGTATGATTTGCTAACCGTAAGACAGCTGTAATGAAGAGAAAATATAGCAGTGTAATAACTTGACAGCCACATTTATCTATAAAGAGGGTTGTTCCATATCAGATCCCACCTTCAGCTCTATGAAAATGTACTATGATGGAAAGAATTCAAACAGCAGGAGTGAAACCTCCAGAACACTTTTTTTTTTGGCTAGGTATCCAGCTAACAGACAAAATTCTGTAGCATTTTCCAGTTTCATACTCACAAATCTAGTGAAGCATCAGGATCAGTGGAACCAGGGAACATTTAATTTTCTTCAGTTTTTATAAACATGTAGACAGACCCAAGAAGAGCATTGTAACATTTAAATAACCAAAGTCACATGTAAATGAACACATCTCTTAGTAAAGATAGTGTCTATAATGTTATCAAAACCATGCTGAACCATATCATAACAGCTGTTCCTTCCTATTTATTTTGTCTTTGGAAAATGCTAAATGTAAGATATTGAGAAAAGTGGTCAAAAAATCCTGACCAGACTTTAGGCTTCCATGCCAAAATTCTTCCATGTCTGCATACAAGATAGCTCCTTCTTAGCTGAAGGTTGCTTCTGTCCATTGTTGAATGAGTTTGTATGCTTCTCAGAGTTTGGGGTTTTTTTATTAATTTTCCATGGTTTAAGTTGCCTTGGGATTTAGCAAGATCCAGCTACAGCAAGGACAACTCTGGGTGTTTCCATTCAGTTTCTCCCTGATTAATTTTTCTAGAGCTCCCATTGATTTGTGAAGGGCACTGTAGTCCTCTTCTGCCAGTAAAAATCTGCCTATTTGGAGTGTGTAGCCAAATTAATCTACCCTGAGACCTCAGCCCTTGATCTCCTGGTCTATTGGTGGAGTTTGATAATACTGCCTCATATCCAATAAACAAAGAACCAGCAACGAGACAGAACAACTTTCTGAACGCCCTTATATTTGTATTCTTCTTGTATTCCTGAAAATATATTTTTTAATGTATCTTCTTTAAACCAGATAAGAAAAGACATAAAATAGTCTGGGGGAAAAAAAAACCAAAAAAAACCACCCCAAAAAACAAAAAACAAAAAAAAAAAAAAAAAAAAAAAAAAAAAAAAAAAAAAAAAAAAAAAAAACAAAAACCAGAACACAAAATAATCCAAAGAACAGAATTTCAGGGTCCTTTCCTTCTTTCTCTCCCTCTCTATCCTTTTTATATTTTTTATTTCCAAAGGAGCAATTCTGTTTTCCTTTTCACAGCACGTTCAGAATATATAGCTATGCCTTAGGCACTGATGATGAGACTTTTCACGTTCTGGCAGAAACAAAGAAAATTAGAAAGAGATTGTGAAAATTTTGGGGAATGACTAAAAAATAAGCAGAATCTGAGATTTTTCTATATATCGAACACGCTCACTATCTATGGTCAGTAGTCAAAATGCAGCAGTTATGTTTTTCCAGGAAAATAAGTGAACCTGCAGATATGAATGAGTTAATTTTAAACCATCCCTCAGTTATGTAAATGCACAAAATGTAGTGCCACTTTCTATTCTTATTACAATCGTGAGACTGTCACTATAATTGATTAATTTCGTGCCATTCTTTCCCAGTGATCTCTTTGTCACAAGAATGAGCTATCACAGAATTTTAATGCTGATTACATTTTAGTTTTCATAATGTATTCTCATTTTCATTCTAGTGACAAAGGTTGGCACAAAATCAGACCATATTCATAACAAAGAGTGCAAAAATAAAGCAGGAAACTGTATAGAATCCATCTTCATGACAATCTCAGAACAATGAGAACAGAAATATCACAAAACAAAACTCCTTGTTCTTGTGGCAGTCTTGGTATTGTAATATCACAATACTCTAAAATGCATTTCTGAACCTTTTGGATTGGATGTATTAAACTCATTGCAGTCTAGATATCCTTCACAATATTCTAAAAGGAGAGAGTAGGATAAAAAAATTATCAAAATGTGATCATTATGGATAATGTAAAATACCTCTTAGTTGTTTGTTAATTCCCAAGTTTACCACTGAGTTACTGGCAGGAGGGAATGGGAACAGGCAGGAAAGAAGAAAAACAATGGTCTTCCATGGAACCTTTACATCTCAAACTAGCTGTTTCTTCCTGGGGGCAATTATTTGGTAGACTGCTAATATGTGGCAAAACCGTGAGTATCAAGAAGAAGAACATTCAGTGAGTTAGAAATAGCAGAAATTTATTGAAGTTTTGTGTTGAGAAGTTATGTATATTATCCAGATTATCTGATTTGTCTTTTCTGTGTATACTACTATCTCTATTCTCAACGGTCTCCTTTTGAGCAGACCTTTGCCATGCTAATTCTTCATAGTCCTACGTCATGACTTCCTTGATTGTGTTGTCAATAGGATTTACTGTTGTCAATATGACTGTGAACTTGTGGACCTCGCTTTTCTGCACTGAGAGACTATGTACAAGGAGATCAGGTGCCTCTTCCTGAAGAGGGGCTCCTCATAAAGTCCTGTGAAGATAAATCCTTCACCTATGTTCTTATCATCTTTTTTCCCTACTGTAGGGGACAAGAACTTTCACACCTACCCACATTCTCTGGATATATGAGAGAGTATGACAAGTGACTTCTGCTTCGTTCACTGCAACCTCAACTGTGAAACTGACTTGGCTACAGTGTCTTCATATCTTCCCCTCTCTGGCCAGCCCATCAGTGTCCAAAGACAGCTCAAATGGTTCTGGTGTCCTTTCAACTGGTGCCTTAATGTACCTGACAATAACACATTTCTCTTAAGAACACTCATTGTCCTTTAAGTCAGCATTAGTGTGTAGCTGAATTGACTTGTTCCCAGAATAATTTTCACCAGAACTTTCTGAAATCTCTAGATGAGAACTTACTATTACATGAACCTACCTCTTCTGATATGGAACATGATATCCTAGAGTTTCATTGCTCCATAGAGATTGATCAATACTACCCAAAGATAAATGTGATTTACTTCTTGAAAATCTGCCTCCTATGAAGGTACTATAATAATTGATGAGTCTCAACATCTCCCTTCAACATAAAGTAGAGTTGGACAGTCATATTTGTCATGCTGATCATATGCTTATCATTTAAAAGGAGATAGTGCAAGACTGATTAATTCAACTGAAGTATGGAGTTTCTATGTTAGGGTGTTTTGTTAAGAAAATCAACAGCTGTCTAAGAGGACCAGCAAGCCTTTTCCTGATTGTCTGAGTATTTCTTAAAGTCATCTGCATCACAAATCCTGTGGAAAATAGACTAGAAATATTGGTTGCAGAGTGGGCATCATTCTTTGGTTTTTGATCACTCCTAGGCAAAACAGAAGCTGTAGAGCCAGCGTTCTACTAGCCAGTATTGTCAAATCTGCTCAGACAGATAAGGCTTCAGAAACAGGAGATGCCTCTATAAGAGACATTAAATATACTGGTCTTGCCCTGAATAAATTTCTTCATAGTTTGTATGTTTTTGGATTTGTGATGAAAAGCGTGTTAACCACTGGAATTATTTAGTTGTTGCTGAGCAACATTTACAGAGTCTCAAGGAACTTTTTGCTTCTCATACTACACCATCAGCAAGGAGGCTGAGGACTAACAAATAGTTGGAAGTGATACAGCCAGGACAACTGACCCTAAATGACTACAGGGATATTCTATATCATACCGCAATATGCTTAGCAATAAAAGCTGTGAGAAGGAGAAGGAGAAGGAGAAGAAGGAGAAGGAGAAGAAGAAGAAAGAAGGAAGAAAGAAGAAAGAAGAAAGAAGAAAGAAGAAAGAAGAAAGAAGAAAGAAGAAAGAAAGAAAAAAAAGGACAAAAAACAAGGAAAAGGAAAAGGAAAAGGAAAAGAAAAAGGAAAAGAAAAAGAAAAAGAAAAAGAAAAAGAAAAAGAAAAAGAAAAAGAAAAAGAAAAAGAAAAAGAAAAAGAAAAAGAAAAAGAAAAAGAAAAAGAAAAAGAAAAAGAAAAAGAAAAAGAAAAAGAAAAAGAAAAAGAAAAAGAAAAAGAAAAAGAGTGGAGAACATTCTGAGTTACGATATTTGAAGCTTTATTCAAGATCATCTGCTTCTCAGTCAAATTACAAATTGCTTCTCAATATCTATCAAAATTTCTCCTCTTTCAGTTTAAAACCATTACCCTTCATCCTGCCACTACACTCCTTAAATAAAGGGCTCCTAAATCCAGGCTTTTAGAAGACCTATCCAGAGCCTTCTCTTCAACAGGTCGAACAAGCCCAACTCTCTCAGCCTGTCCTTACTGGGAGGTGTTTGTCTGTCATCTCCATGGCACTCCTCTTCTAAGCCTCTCTGTTGGCATCTGGTCCAGCTTGTATTAGCTTAGGGCTAACTAAAATGTTATTCAATGCAAGCTTTTAGCTGCTGTGAAGTCATATTCAAAAGAAAGAGATAGAAAGATCATTATTCTTCCAGAGGGAAAATAAATTTAGGATATAGACAAAGTAACCTGTAACAATTGCTTCAAGGTTTAAAAAGCAAACAGTAGCCAGCACTGAGAGAAGATTTAAAAAAACCCCACTAGTTACTTTGCTTGAGCTCTGGGAAATCACCTTGCAAGTACAAGGTGTCGTGACTAAATTTCATCCCAATACAAAAAAAGAAGGGCTCTGAAAAATATCCAGTCTTAGGAACTTTGTTTCTAGAAAACCTACACTACCCAGAGAGATAATCATCTGCCTTCTCTAAAAAGAGCAAGACTCTCTTTCTCCACTCTTAAGTAGAGGTTCTCATTTGCAACACCACCTCTTCCTGGGGAATGCAGTAGACTGCAGGATCATGTATTCACAGAAGTCCTAAATCACCTGTTCTCTTATGAGGTTATTATAATATTCATTCCATTCTTAGAAAGTCAGTCTTGACACTGGTGTTTGGACTTTCAGACTTCTAGAATGTATATTCTTTGCTTTTTATTTCTACATTGAGCTTGTCCTACTGGTCCTCTATCTCCACTGTCCTGTTTCTCTTACACAATGTTCAGCAGCTGTGGTCTGTCTGTAGGCTCTGTGGGATTAGGGCACATCAACAACTGGCTGTAAGTGGATCTTCTGGGCAGGTCTCCTGGCAGTCAGAATCCTGTAACTCCTGTACTGCTTGAGCAACATCACAGTAAGAATAAAACTCCACAGAAGAAGATTTACTGAAAATAAAGAAGAAAAGCAACAGATGGACGTAGCAAGGCCTATGATCAGAGTAGATACAAAATGCAGTTTTAGGTGGAACTTGAATCATACTGGCATATGTGAAGACAAGAGGTGCCCTTGCTCTGTCTTCACCATTTTAAAATGAATGAAACAGTTCAGTAAACAGAAACAGTTCAGTAATCAGAAATAGTTCTGATTAATATGTGATAAATATTTCCAGAAGAAACCAATGCTTCCATAATATACAATACAAAAATACAAATAATACAATAATTAATTCTGTCTCTATGGAAAATAAAACAAAATAAAAAAACCTCCTCTCAAAAACGCCAAAAAATACCCACCCCCCCCAGAAAAACCCAAAGATAAAGCCAAAAAAAACAACCCAAAACAATAAAAAACCCCAAAACACTAAACCAAAGAAAACCAAACACACCAAACCAATCAAGTATTTAACCTGAAGTACCAGTCTTAGTGTTTTTCTGGCCCTGTACTGTTCATATACAATCTGTATATACTGTACTGAGCCAACCACACTGACCACTACTGGTGGACCACACGAAGAGATTGTTAGCCTTGGTGACCTCCAGGGATGTTTTTTACCTTAAGTTAGTCAATGGCTTAATAACTATGGCAGAAACAACCAGAAGTCATTCCTACACTCATCGTCGGTTATACAGTGCCTTTGAATGTAGTCAGACTGTAAGTTGTACTCTAGCTATAAATCTATTTTAACCTTAATTTGGGTATCCATCTTAAGCTCAGGAGTTATGAGTTTGTGGAAATGAGTCACCAAGTCATACAAATTCATCAAGCTGTCTTTTGCAGCAAGAAAAGAAGTAGGTTGTAACCATGTGCTTAAAACTGCGCAAGAACTTTGACTTACAGACAGAAAATACACATGGACACACAGCCACAGGCACACACACAGACAAAATCCGTGGGTTTCTTGTTAGCAATGACTGCATCTAAAATGATGTATTCTGTTCTGTGTGTAATTTCTCCTAAATGGCCCTTCATACAAACATCACTGGAATGTGAAAACATAGGAAAAACTTGACATGAGAAGCAGTTATACCACAAAAAGTGAAGTTGGTCCAGAAGATCTGTCTTTTGGGTTGTATTTTTCGTATTTTCAGCAGCCAAGAATGCAGTTATATAGTAGCAGTACATTTCATCTTAAAAAAAGGTAGAGTAAACCCTACCTAAATATTAGTATATATTTGGAAAAGTAGGAAAAGACATTTCCACCATTAGAAAATAATCTTTAAACAACAGCAAAGGTAGTATTTAAATTGAAATTGAGCACATGTGAGATTTTTACATCCAAATGTTTATATTATTGAACTTTTTAAAGCAATCATAGGAATCAAATTCTCTCACCCTTTCAGGCCAAACCAAGATGCTATGGAAACATAATAATTTCTCTAATTTCTATTCTGTTTAAAAATCTTTAGCTTTCCTCTGGTAGAAACAAAAGTTACTGTTACTGAACCCCATGATTTCTGTTTTCATAATTAAACTTAAGAAGAGATTTAGTACCTTCCTTCAATGCTGACTTTTTAATTCTCTTTATAAAACTTTATCATTCTGTAGTATGTATAGCTAGGTTTTAAGTAAAATATTTGATATGACTAATAAATTATGGATGAATTACAAAAATATGTTGTGCATTCAACCTCAAATTCACTGTATTTCAGAGTAAACAGTATAAGTTGAGAGCATGGATACGTTAAGAGAAACAAAATGATTTTGTGAAGTTCTGCCTTAACCTAGGTTACTTTAATGTACAAAAACAGTCTTCCATCTTGCAGGAATATAAAGAATAGCTGATCCTTCAGTGAAGTCAGCAAAAGCCCAACATGTGAGTCTCAGTTATGCCTATCATATTAATCCTTGGATACAATAACTAAAGATTTTTTCCCTGATAAAATGGAGACTTGATAAAAGATACAGATAGCAAACATGTTCTAATTTAATTAATAAATAATAGAGAATATAAACAACATCTAGCTCTCTGGAAACATGACTCCTAGGTAAACTAATATTTTTATTTCCAAGAATAGCTGCATATAGAATGATGCTTCTTCATTCTGAGACTTCCTTTTTATCAGAAAATGAAATTTGTCTAATTTATAATGGGTTTTTTGTGTGATATATTATTTTTCACCAGTGATTGTAGACAGAAGTTATTTAAGAAATTTCATGAAACTTTGGAAAGATTATAGGCTATTGATAACTAATATAATAAATAACCTTTTTCATATGCAGATATCTTTGAAAGATATAAAATTGAAATGAGAATTACTAAAATCTAATTTGTGCAACCTGAAATTAAAACAGAGATAAACAAAACTAAAGCAAGTCCAAAAAACCTAATAATTTTTTAAAACCTGAATGTGTCATCTTCAATAATCTGAAATGTTAGCATCTCTTTAGTCTAAAGTCTTTGTCCTTAAGATCTTAAGGGTGTTTTAATGATTGTATTATTTTTATAATCTGATGTTTACAATCCTTTTGTGCAGAAAAAAAAATCCTTTCAGGCAAATATTTTTTTCTAGACTGAGTGCAAATAAATACATGATTGAAAAATTTATGACATAATTATCACTCTTCTTTTAGGAAGTTTGTTTTCAATCCCCTTTTGGATAATTTTTTCACCTCTCTTGCTTGGTCTTTTAACACCTTTCTGATCCAATATTGATGCAAATAACATTGTCATGTTTTGTGACTTTTCTGCCTTTATCACTCAGCTATAGCCTAGATTCACAGATATTTGTTTTTGTTTTTATTTTTTTTATTTTTAATCACTAATGGCTTTGCAGCTAACCTATGGCTTCAGCCATGGAAAGTTGCCTTCGGTATCAGTGATGTATGCATTATGCTGATAAGTACCATGGCTCATTTTCCTTTTGGGTAAGCACAGGTAAAAAAGAAAGGCAGGGGGGAAGAGAAAAACTCTAAGACTAATGATTACCTTAGCCTGAGACAAGGATGGCAAAACACACTAGACTACTTTCTAACATTCAGTTATGTGTAATGAAATATGACTGCTTCAGGACAAAAAATGTGTGATAACTTCTGTCATTTTAGTGTTATTTCCCTGAATTCCTCAAAACTGCATTTTGTTCAACATTATCAGTGTGGTATTGTTTTAATTAAAGGGCAAATCTTGGCCTAATGATGAATTCTTTCCTGACATCAAAAGGACTGTCTTTTACATTCTCAGTGTCATCATTTTATATTACATTTTAATTTGTTAGTTCATCAGTGTGAACTGAGTGTCCTAATATGTAAAGAATCATTTGTCATGATTCAGAAACAGGGCTTGTTGAAAGGTGAATAGCAAAAATAAAGAAGACTTCAACCTTATGGAACATATTAGGAAATAAATTTTATACACATGAGTACTTGTATTACATAAGGCAGGAATTACTGTTCTTCTGATTTTTATTTTGCTGTATCATATATAATATGAAAAGGAAAAAATATATACAAATATTTAATTCCTTGCTAGAGACACTTTAATTCAGATATAGTTGTTGGTGCTGTATAGCAAGTAAATAGTTTCTGATTTTATTATAAATAGATTATGAAGGTTTAAGGTAGACCTGGCCAGAAAAGTTAATAAAGCAGAAATTTTGTCTCCAAGAAATATCTGGTTGCATGTCTACAAATTTAAATAGTTTCTGTCTTTAGTATCATACAATTCCTTTGGAGTTAAAAAGAAAAAGAGAGAAATTAATCCACTAAAGTAGAGAAATAAACTAATAGGTGGCTGATTATAACTTAGACATTTTAATGTGTTTACATTTCTTTTACTTTAATTTAGTTTTAAGAAAATGACACCTCATGTTTACTTATCTGGTTAAAAATTAATGTAGATCTTTCTAAAAATCCACCCGCTGTTGATGGCTTGCTATATTAAATATTTGCTATATCACATCATCTGTTGACAGCACAGACATGTCACAGATAGTTTTACAGTTTGTTTCATATGCAGATGTTTTTGAAAGTGTTTACAACTGAGCATTTCAGAAATAGTAGCATTCTAGAAATATTATTTGCTCAAGCAACTAGATCTTGGAATTAATATCTCCTCTATTTGTCTTTTATTTTTAATTGCATCATCCACAAATGTAAAGTTGTCTTGCTTTGCTTTAAGATTTACAACTAAAGTGGGTTACAGTAAAACTCTGTTTTAAAAACACATGTTCACACTGTTTAATTAGAGTTTGGACCAGGCTTTTTAAATTAATCATCTTCCACTGCCTAGGCTTCAGTTCATTTAGTATCCTAGGACTACAAACAAGATGCCTTCTACATGAAACTGATGTGAAAGATCTGCTTCAGAAGTGCACAAAATATAATACAATGGTTAGTGAGCATTAAATACAGAGTGACAGACAAGAGCTAATTTCAGTTAAAGGCCTTGAACAATGCAAAATTCGGGTGCTGGGTCTTAGCACAGGCTGAGGACTCCTCAGTGTTTTATCACATGATTCTTAATATGCTTTTGTTGTACCAGTTTTTAGCAAGTGAATTTGAATTTTGAATGCTGAAATCTGACTCTAGAATATATTAATACTTCATTCACATGCTCTGCATATTTGTGTGCAGAGCTAAGCAGTGAAAATCATGAACACTACACTAAGAAACTGCCTGTAACTGGACTAAAATGATAAGAATAAATGTGTTTTACAGTGGATTTTCTCCAATGTTTAATGTCTTTCAAACTGATGTAGATCAGTATCTTCCATTTTTAGCTTTGAGCTTTCTCCCAAAAATTCCTGAGACATTTCTTCTCCTTGTAGTGGTAATTTTTTTCATACTAACCGCTAGCAATGACAATTGCACTTCCATGCCACTCCAGCTATATCTAGGTAGAGAATATTCTTGATAAAATAAAGCTGTCCCAACTTCCTGTGACTTGTAATTAAACTTGTAATACTAGCTGTTTTGTTTTCAGTGGGAGAAAAAAATGTTGATTACTGTGGACTGAAGTTCTGCTCAGCCTTCCCTATACAAACTGTCCCATTTTGCACAGAATTTAACAACTACAAAAAGCAGAGCGGTCGTTTTGGGTCTTGTGAGTTGGGTTCTGCATGAGTCATGAACTCAAAGTCAGCCTGCTGGCTCAGAAACACATCTCTGAAAGAGCTGTTTTACAAATTGTATAGCATGAAAAGCAGGCATTGGATAGAATGTTATCCCTTCCTTGTAACAACAGACTATTATGCTGTGTGTGAGAGAGAGCATATTTTGAAAGGCTTTTTGTCCCTTTGTTATTTGCTCATATTACCACTTATGTGTTTGTTGAAGCAAGCTATTTTAGTCAGCGCTTTACTATATGTTCCGTAGAGTAAAAGAGTTTCTTAACAGATTTTTTTAAAGTTCATTATTATAAAGAATGAACTTTATTCCATCTTCTTTATGGAAGTCCTCTTTTTCTTCTGTGTAAACTGTGCCAAACAAACTTCCTATCCCACTGATATAAGTGATGTCTCAAGATTCAGTTTGACAAAAAACTTACCTCGAAAATTATCGTGCTTCAATCTACAGTTCTACAGGAACGAAAGCACTAGCAGCCAAGATATGGGGAAGAAAATTCCATTTTCTTTAGAGGTCTGAGACTCCGGCTTCTGAGATACTTTCTCAGAAAGAAATAATACTAAAACTAGAACCAGAAAAGATAACTGGATAGCAGCAAAAGCTTTTTAATGTTCTGTACATTGCCAGGGGAGTTTCAAATAGAGTGCATACTACATGATGAGATAATTCCTGTCAAGTTACTCAGGGAAAATGGTAAATGTACATAAGCCAAAAAGTCGCAATTGTAAAAAAGGGCCATGCTTTTGGTGATGAAGATACCATAGTTACATAGCTGTTTTTATTAAACTTGGGAGACTGGAGAAAGACATAAAATGTAACTGGTTATGACTGCATAGAAGGAGCAGAGAAGAATAAAAGTGAGGCTTTCAGTGACAGGGATTTTTTTTGAGAGGACAAAGTCATGTAAACACAAGGACATGTCAAGCATGAATTTGAAGTAGATGGAGTATCTCTACTTGTGCATGGTATGTCTTCTACATATACAGAAATGGTAAAACTAAAAGGAAGATAGGAGTGTTTACACATTTCTTTTCTTCTTTTGTTGGTTTGGTTTGCTTGGCTTGGTTTGGAGATTTTGGTAAGTTTTAGAGCTAGTTGACAACCTTCCTTAGGTAGGATTAAGTATTTATTTGGGGCAGCCTTCACAAAAAATCTTAAAGTGAGATAAGCAAGCTGGTAATAGGTGGGGATATTGCTTCTAGACTTATGTTGGAAGTTAGTATGCTCTGCAGCTCTTGGAGATGTTATGATCTGAGATCCAGACTTAAAAAGAGGAGTGTTCAAATCAGTAGTGGTAGAACTTAGAAATGAGTTTACCGTGGTGAAAATCAGAGGGCAAATCACATAGCTTGGATTTGATTATTGGATGAACAGTGCCGTCTGAGAATGCTGCACATATTTTTGTTGTGTCTACATCAGGGTTACATAAAGAAAAGCATAAAATAAGTGTAATACAGAAAAAGAAATTATAAAGTAAATGCATAAAGCGGATGCATAAATATCAATTAAATATCTGTAGAAATATTGCTATTCAATGCTATATGTATTGCACAGAAAGCATTTTGTCTGGTAAAAATTAAGCAGACATCATAGACTAATATTATCTTCCCATCCATGTAATAGTATAGTGGTGTGACATGTTGATGTCAGAGCTGCAGTCTGATAATATGGTACAATTGTGGCTGTAATTGGGCTGGTTCAATTGCTGAACGCAGCATTGATAATATCAAGATCTTTTTGTTATTTACTGAGCAGGATTTGCCCAGAACTAAAACATTTTCTGCTTCTTGTATTGCCACACTGGTGAGGAGACTGGGGTTCTTGGGAGGATGGGAAGAGACACAGCTGGAACAGGTGACCCCAATTGACCAAAGGCATATTCCAGACCCTGTGGCACCATGCCAGTATATAAAGTGGGTGGAAGAAGAAGGGAGAGCAGAACATTTGGAAAGATGATATTTGTCTTTCAAGTAACTCTGTGCATGATGGGCCCTGTTCCCCTGGAGATAACTGAGCACCTGCGTTCCCATGGGTAGCTGTGAATTAATTCCTTGATTTGTTTTGCTTGTGTGCACAACTTTTCCTTTCCTTGCTTAACTACCTTTTACTTTTCATGTTCTCTCCCCATTGGCATAGGATTGAGCAAGTGGCTGTGCGGGGCTTAGCTGTTGGTTGAGGTCGAACTATGAAAGTCCTTTTTCAGCACCCAAAGCAAGGCTCAAAGAGTTTGAGATAGTGATGGATCTTCTTGGGATGTACTAGATTGAACTGATATCCGGTAGTGCTATTTAGCTAATTAAGAAATTACTATAACTACTATTTTTGTCAGTAAATAGAGTCCCTCGGAGATTTTGAAAGAATAATGTTCAGATGCACTTTTACAAAGTATGATGCCGAATGTATACGATGAAGAGTTATTGCATTTATTAGGTCATTATTGGTATAACAATTAAGTGTAACTCTGTATCAAATGTATAAGAGCAGAATAGGAGTCAACTACAGTATGAGCGTGCAGATTCACAGTTGCTTAAGTTTTTTGCTTTCTTACGGTAAAGGAACTCTTTACAAACTTAAGGGAAATACACAATCTCAGTGATTTGGGCCCAAATTGCATGCTGCAGCAAGCTTACTCACCACTGTACTATCATACTTGAGGAACATATGTCTAAATTTAGGCTGAAATAGCATAATTTTTATTGCTATTTAGCAATAGCTTTTAAAAAGTATCATTTACTTCTTCCCTAACAGAAGGATCTTGGTACAAAAATAATTATTTAATTTAGTTTCCCCATTCTGAACCCTCTTGCTGTTCTAGTGTGTCTATTTACCTATAATTGACAAGATGTTGTGAGCAATTAGATATTCCCTAGTTGGCTGGCCTTTGCAAAGAAGATTCTTGACAGAGATCGAGAAAATTAACTACCACAGATTTCTTAGCTTGAAATTCCCAATAAAGCAATATAAAGCAAATATTTATACATTAAAGGTTAAGTACTTCAAGTCTTTTTGACAGTAATTGAATGCATTTTCAAGAGAGGTTTAATTTTGATAGATTTTTTTTCCCATTTTACCACTGTTTGTCTCCTCTTTGTCTCAAATAGTAAATATTTCATACTACTGACTAACACTTTAGGGTTGGCACAATAGAGCCAGATTAAAGGCCTCCAGCCGCAACTTTAATAAGAAATACCATTCCATAAATAAGGTTAATTTTTACACAGTGGTTTTATAACCATAGGAGTAGTATTCACACATATCATCATAGCAGATACCCTATGTTTCCCCTCAGTCCCAGTTGCAAAAGGATCACATGCTTTTGATTAAAATGCCTCCATAATAATCTCAGAATAGCTGTTGATGCATCTGTCTAGGCATTGTGTTATCTCTTTAATTTTGAACTCTGAGATATGACTTGCAGACTGGATTTTTAAAGGAATTAGCTGCTTGGGAAAGCTCCTGAACAGCTACCCTATGGGTCCCTTTAGAAATCACATTGATGAGATCACATTGATGAAATCACATTGATGACTTACAAATTTTGGCAAATCTACACCTATCTTCAACATACCAAAATGGCTTTCACAAGTCTTAGGGCTTAGGCATTATTTATAACATATTCAACAAAATGCATTAAAAACAAACAAATAAAAAAGCCAAAACAAAAACAAACAAACAAACCAAAAAAACCCCACAAAACCAGAAAAAATTTCTTGAGTGCAGCAATCTACTGTCCAGAAGAGGGGTTTTTTTTCCCCTTTTCTACATGAAATACATCATGAGCATACAGTGAGAAAGCAGCAAGCCTTGGAGTTCAGAGAACAACAAATGTGCTATTTAAAGACAGTATCAAAATTCTGATCCCAAAATACAGATATTTCTTTAAAAAAAAAAGCTGCTATGCCCTTCTGTGGTGGTTGTTTCGTTCTTTTTCCAGACAACATGAAAGGAGCGGGATTATGAAATAGCTCATTCACAGTCTAATGCTTTACCAGGTGAAGTCAGAAGTAAGATTCTTTTCTGTTGAGGTGCTGGGAAGGTGGACAACCAAACACAGTCTTCATTTACAGTTTATCATTGTACCATATAACTTCAGTGTCCTCGTTTTCAATTGATAGCAATGTAAATAAGGGAAGAAGGAATTAATTCACAGTGGCCAAATATCATTGTCCCAGAAACCTATTTGTGTTATTAACATATTCATAAAAGCTCAAAAAAAATTCTTTGATGTCTGTTTAGGTTCAGTGCATACCATTTTTTTTCCTTCAGTTCCTGTCTGTTTTCTTAACAGTAACTCTTTATTTTTTTGTCTTTTTGTAAACATTAGTCTTCCAAGTAAAACATAAATAATCTTTAGATCTAGGGAAACTGACATGTGTTATAGAAGATTAAACTGTTGCTCGAAGCCAGTGATTATGTCTGGATAGACTGTGGTCCAATACCTCTGATTTTAAGTGAATAAAGGAACGCAAGAGTAAAATTAGTATTTTGAGGAGTGGATTAAGGGTGGCAGAAGGGAGTACCTGTTTCACAGAGAAACATGTGACTTGGCAGCAAAATATACTTCACTTTGGTGATGAGCCATCACAGGATGCAAATGGTTTGACTGCTTTGAAGAATAACTATTTGGTGTTGTTGCATAATTATTAGCCAGAGAATGACATCCTAAATTTAGGAATTTGCTGTGTGAAAGAAAATCTTGCAGGTTACAAATTTGGAGGTTTTTAAAATGTTATGAATTACGCACTTTGAAATAGCCCTTCTTGTTTTCACTGATGTCTAACTTAAAAGTTAAACATTCTAAATCTAACTTCTAAATCTAAAGAATTCAGTAACCTTGCCTTTCACTTCAAGGATATGCTATCACCCTAAAGAAAATTAAAGGAATTCTTCCAAAACATGATGTACTCTTTCTCATGTACTCCATATAGATATTTATCAGTAAACACTGCTTAAAACCCTTTAAGAAATCTGACAAGTGACAAGATCAGTCACTGCTCTTAAAGGTGAGCTGTGGAAGGCATTCACAGTGTTTAGATAATTCCATTAGTTTCTAAAGGAGTAAATTATTATTTTACATTAAGGCCACTGCTAATTACAAATTTAACCTTGCAATGTTTAAAAGTTTGAATAACTTGCCAGAGCGTAATTCAGCTCATGAAACAAGGAAACTCAAAGCCCAATTGATTTGAATACTAAATACTACAAATAATTTAGTGCATTTAGATTTGTTAGAGCTGGTCTTTTTTTGCAGGCTAGTTTGATGTCTTGCATGCCTTTGTTGTTTTGTTTGGGTGTTTTTTGTTGTGGTTTTTTTTTTTTTTTTTTTTTTTTTTTTTGCAGGGGAACTACATGTATAGAGCTGTAATAAGCTGTATAGTCAGTCAGGTAGTGCACTCAGTATACACCTTTCCTGATATAAATCCTGTAATTTCTACATTTACCTGATTTCTGCTCAGGTATCCGTATTCCCAAAATTATATTTGGAAAGTCTTGATCCTACCTCAGTTTCCAGTATTGTTTATTTATACAGTCAAATTGCTCAAGACTAGTTTTGTCTTCTGTCTCCACTAACTGATATGTTCTTCCTGGAAGTAATCAATCTTCTTCTATTTGGACAGTTGAGATTCATAATTTCTAATTACTGCAGGGTTAAACCCAAGGTATGGTAAATGTTGGCCCTCTAAATATATCTGTTGTTATTCTTAAAGCTTACATCTCTTCATACTTGTAACCACCATAAGTTTTGCTGAACAGAAGCATTTTTTTGAATACTTATGTGAACATTGTCTATACAGTTTTAATACTAGGGGTTTATATAGTAGGAGTGCATACTGACAGAAAAATTGGTGGGAAAAATCGAGGAATAAGGTTTTTGAACTTTTCATTCTTCAAAAAACTAATAGCTTAAGATATGCATATTGGAAATGTGAGTATAGGTATTGCATGCAGTCAAATCCCTTGTGAATATAATGTCAATTTTCAGATCAATCTGATTACGCTTTCATCCTTTATTATAAATATTTCTAAATTATCCAGTGGCATACCAAAATTCCACAGATGAGTTTTTTCTTGCAACAATATCAAGGACTCAGATGGAAGAATGCTAGAGTTCAGGTTCATAACTTACCCTGATTATTGTTATCAAATTACTATTACTTGAGCCATACTTTATCAAAAATAGATTATAAAAATCCCAAAACCAAGAAAAAATATATAATATTTAATAGAATGTTTTATACAGGCTCACAACCAGTGAATTTAACTGTTTTGCATTATAGAGTTTTTATCTGAGCCAGTCTTTAAATGTCATTAATATCTGCAAGCTGATTCAAGCTTGAAAATATGTTTCAAGATCTACAAAGGTATATATTTTGAAATTGTGACCCGTAGTACAAAAACTGAATTCTGCATAATTGTAGGCTTTCATTTATGAGGTAATTCAAACATTCGATTATGAAAAATGCAATTTAAAATGCACTTGGATATAATCTAAAATGAAATTCTTTGCAATAAGAGTGGTGAGGCACTGGAACAGGGTTTGCCCAGAGGAGTTGTGGCTGCCTCATCCCTTAAAGAATTCAAGTCCAGGCTGGATCAGGTTCTGAACAACCTGGTCTGGTAGAAGGCATCCCTGCCCATGGCAGGGGATGTTGGAACTACAAGATGTTTAAGGTGACTGCCAACCCAAACCAATCTATGATTCTACGATAATGAGATCTGTAGGAAAATTCAGAAGCATATTTAATAGAAAGAAAAATAGAACTGCAGCAGTATCTATGTTTTCATTTGCTAATTTTTCCTTTAATATGTGTATGAGGTGTTGAAAATCATAATTCTTTCTGACTCTACCTATCAACAAATAAAAATATATGTATAAAGGGAACCATGGTATTTGACAGTGACTATTACCACCAGTAATATCAAATGTTTCTTAATCTTTTTTAGATCTCTATCCTGAGACAAAACAACAGGATGTGCCTTGGAGAAGAGTAAGTTATAAAATTTCTTTATCCTTGATATATTTTCATTGTAATCATAACAACTGGTTACTGTAAATTGAGTTTCAGTGAAAGAAATCTGTTATCCATTTATTTTTAAAGTACTAAGCCACTCCCACTGCACTGTTTATATTATAATTATTATAATACTTAACCTTAAGTAACTTTTTCATTAGGTTGTTTTTCGGGGATAACTTTTTATTGAGTACATTGAACTTAAGAATTAATACTTCTTAGTAAATCATTCTCAAATACTTAAGCAGCAACAGAAAACACTCCTAGATTACTTTGTTCCTTCCGGTGACTACTCTAGAAAAGACAATGAAAGAAGATTAATTATTCTTAGGAAAAACAAATAGTATGTGTTTAATATCTATTAATCACTGAGTTGCTCCTTTATCTATACCTGAAATAGTTGTTTTCTCTGTAGTACTTAGAAAGTTGCTTCTTATCATGAAAAAAAAATTCATAGACCTAATATACAATTTGCATCTCGCTCTCTCTCACACATGGCATACTTAGTGAGCTTTAAATGGAAACATTTTTCTCTCCAATTTTTGTATTGCTTTACTTTCTATTGTTTTGTTTTATATAGTTTTGCTTTATCTCAATAACAGGTTCAGATGCCAGAGACTCAATGGCATAGCTTGAGCAGAAATATCTTAACTGCTTGATATGGAGGGAATGGCCAACAGCAAGTTGTTGGTGGTTTTTATTTTTTTAAGTAAAGAACCCATCGTTCTGTTATTCAACAGCAAAATTTGTGTAATGTTTGTAATATGGACAACTACTACTACCATGCTGCATTATAATGCTGGCTGCTAATACTTATTTCTATATGTTAAAGATACCAAAAAGTCTGTTTGGAAAAAGTAAATTTACTATAATCCTGAAGTTTAACAGAGAAGATGAGCACACTTGAAATTTTGCCTTTGGTTTGGTGAATTTAGGACTTGGATTTAGAGCAAAGACTAAACCCAGTCCCTAAAGAAACAGAAGTTCTCTAGACAGGAAAATGAGTCTTGTTTCACTGCACACACAGAAAAAGATGCAAAGGGGCAAAGGAATGAGCAATACTGGGAAAAGATCATCTGCGCTAACTCCTGGGAGAATCTTTCATTTTTCTTTTTCCCCAAATTTAAAAGCAATCTCCTAAAGCCACAGAAATCACTTGAGGTATATCTTCAATTCATTTCAATAGTCACAGTTCCATTCCATTCAGCACAGTGGTATTCATTTTCATCACCTCACTGCTTGAACATAAATCTTTATTACCTCAATTAATGAGTTTCATTTTTCCTTTCCTTTGATGTGTTTTGTGAGAATACAGTATACTTTCAGAGACATCTGGCATACGATGCTCAATATTGTAGCTACACTGATTTCAGGCAACTGAGTTATTTGTATCATACTCAATAAATAAACGCATTTTTATTCTGGAGCTGTTTTTCAGTGCTCCAAGTTGTATCGTGATAATGCCACTAGATGGTCAGAAATAATTTTTTAATGGGAAGAAACAAGACAAGAAGAGAAAATGCCATTTTCTAGCCTTAAAGATGGTATGTGGCAAAATATAATGAATCATTCACATGAAGTGTCTGAACAACACATTTAGAGATCAAATGGAGAACTGATATTTTCCTAAATTAGGATATTTTCGCACAGAAAACTATGCATGCAGTTGACTTCATATGGTTGCAAGCAGTACTAGCAATATACTTCTTACCAAATAGGAGAAAAAACGGATATTGAACAGTAAGATGTGAGTGTTATGTCCTACAACCAATATTTTTATTCAAAATGCAGTAAAATACTTTACAAATTCAAGATACAAACTGCTGCTCCATTCATAGAATCATACAAACATTTTAGATTAGAATTGCTAATGTTAAAATCTTAAAATCATCACATCCATTAACCTAGCACTGCCAATCCCACCACTAAACCATGTCCCTAAGCATCATGTTTGCTGATACTACCAGGTGAAAAACAGATTCCCCAACTTACAGACTACTATTTCATGCCAGTAGAGGTGCCATTAGAACAAACATGTTCAGACCAAATTGAGATTACAGAGTAAAGCTGACATTACGTTAGCAGGAGTGCGATAATTTTTGCACAATTGTAGCTCACTGGATTAATCCTGGACTGCACTTAGATGCAAAGCACACTAACAAACTAACAAGTTTTTAATTACGTCTGTATAAATTCTTTGTATTTGCAAGGGTGCAAGGGTGATTATAAAAAAAAAATCTTAGCATATCAGAAACACAATGATGAACTTCCTTATGAAAATTAAGCCTTGTCTTTTTCTGGAGAAATAATAGGAAGGTCTTGTAAGTCTGAGGAAAGTAAAATTTATTTTTCAGCTGATTCTATATTGTTCTGTCAAATGACAAATCTTTATCATTAACTTTAAATATTTCTTAACCTGTCAGACTAATATTAAAGTCCCTTAAAAACTGATTTACAGATAATCTGGATCTTTGAAAAATGTCTAAATTATAGTGTTTGGAAAGAGGTATGTTTTCATTTTAGAAATTGTTTTGTTTATTGTTTTAAATCAAATTTTCAGAAATTTGAACACGCTGAAAAAACTCTAATTGTTGGTCTCTTAGGCATACACTCAGTGCTAATGGACGAATAACTACTCCTGTTGTTTCGATTAAGATTAGGGCAAGGATCAGTAGGGAGGGAATGCCTGCTGGCAGGAGGTGGCAGATTGGTTTTGCAGTCCTGTTAGGAGGGTGGCTAGTCATAGGGGGAAGGCTAGGGCTAAGTTGATAGATATCCCTTTACTATATGGATAAAAGCTATTTTTTATCATTAAATCAATCTAGATCACAAAAAATGTTATTACTAAGAGATTCCTAGAAATGCAGTATGTGCAAATAGACAGAAAATTCTCTCTTCTAACTTTATTATTTTTCTGATATAACTAAATCATTGTCCAAAGTCAACTAAACATTTTTTAAAAGTTGGATTAGGAAACCACATCACCCATTTCTTTTCTCTGAATTGCCAGCAGAACTATTTGGCTGCAAAGGAGAATAACTATGTTCTTTTTTGCAAGTAAAGGTTGAAGTTGTCAATTCAATTTTATTATGCAATAACACAGTTAATTAAAAAAATTAAACAATTATATATTAAAATTTTGTAATGTTTGAAATAATTTACAGATTACTGGTTTCATTCATGTCTTTATGAAACTGCCTGTTTCAAAGAAACATAACAAAAATAATGTTACATTGATGACTTTCAGATTAATATTTTTTGAAAAGTCTTGTATGCTAAAATAAACTTCCAGAAAAAGAATCAGAAATAGAATTGAGGAAATTTCTGGATTCTTTCACAGTTTTATATGTTACATGTTCCTTAATTAAACAATTTGCTAATATTTTAGTCCTTTCTATTGATTTTAGTCAAAATAATAGTAAACTGTAAATGGTATTTCTAAGTGAAAACAAAAGATACAAGAGAACACTTCAACCTGAAATGTGCTAAAAACTGAGTAAAACACATCTACATTCCACCTAAATATTAAAGAATAAATAAAAGTACATGTATACAAACTGAGAACAATTTTACACTCTCATAAAATGACTATGCAGCATATGGCTTAAATTAGTGGCAAAAAAAAAAAACTAGGTAGAAAAACACCAGTCTACATATATGTTCTTGCCTTTCAATAATTCTTTTTTCTCCTTGAGTGTTTAAAAGTCACTAAGAAATCCTAGCCCTTTATTATATTAAGGTCCTGAAAAATTAGCAAGGCTTTTGATTTAGATACTTTAATGTCTGTTCATTTCACTGGCAAAAGTAAAGTTTGTTAGTCATTCTAAAGACTAACAATTTACACAATTTACAAAGATTACATGGCCCATGGGATCTCAGCAGATAACCTCACTTTTTTTTTTTTTTTTTTTACACAAAATAGCACAAGATAAATGAAAAGAGTATAAAATTATCAGGCCACTTATATTTTCTGAAAATAACAAGTGAATGTCCCAGAGAGCAAATCCAACCAATAGTGTCCAGGTATTTAGAGTGGGAATAGCCAGTATTTTCAGCTGTGGCATGGAAACCTACCTTTCTGAAAAGACAAAGGTAATTATCTCAGTGTATTAACTAACTGGAACAAGTACCTAAAAGCTTTGAAATATATGTCAGGAAACTCAGTGCAAGGTTTTAAAACTGTAGTATTTTTGTAAAATGTAAGTTTAGGGGCCTATAGATAGTTACTATTGCTCTAGGATATAGGATTTTATAATTACATCATGAATAATGTATCTCCTGCACAGCTTCCTTTTACATATGATCTGCTGCTGTCCACATAAGAATCCTAGTCATCTTTCAAACTGATCAATGCACCAATTTCTTAGTTTCATCAGGAGAGATGAGATGGCAGCAGTGAAACTAGCTCAAGAATATCTACTAAAGTTACATGTCAAGTGTTACTAAATTCATTATACATATCATGTTTCAGCTGTATAAAAATCCATCTATTGTCAAATGTCTTAGGCCTCTTTCTCAAAGGGCTGTTTTCACTTTGCAGCCTTTATCACACAATCACTTTGTAAAAATAAGAAAAAAGTAATACATTTGGGTTTGATCTTTCTCAGTTTTGCAATTTAAGTCCAAGTTATAAGCTTGGGTACAAGATTAATCTCAGCTTTTACAGTTATGATGGCTACACAGAGTTTCTGTTAATTGTTTCATTATTTACCTTACCACATTGCAGAGGATTGACAGTGGGATGGCAGTAATGTGTAATTCAGTGTGGATCAACTGTTGGTACTAAAAGTAAATTTCTGAGTTAACAAACTGAAACTATTGGCATTTAATGCAATTACCATTTTCATTCTTACAGTGTCAAGACAGATGTAGAGAAAAACCATGACAAAAAATTTTTTTCCTCTTGTACACAATTCATGTCTGAGGTCAGTAAATGAGAGGTGGAGTAGCTTCCCTCAGATGGCTTCCGTGTCGTGTCTGGAAGAGGGAGATGTTGCAGCATTGTGTGGTCCTTGAGGCCAGCGGTCAGGTGCTTGTCTGCAGCAGAAGTTACTACTCTTCGCTCACTCTTTCCTTTTCTTAATATTCAGAACATTGTTACTGAAATGTGTTCTGACGTTTCCTGTTGTTAGTTAGGACCAAAACTCTAGTTCCATAGATTTTACACAGATGGAAATATCTCTGAAATTTGGATATGAGGAAGTCAGATGAAAAATTCAAATGCTTTTATCTGGATAAAAATCTTTCCCTGACATACTTGAAGGCCTGCAGCTGAGTTTCCATGTTCAAAGCACATTAAAAGATAAATAATTAGTAATGTATTATGAAGAAAAGTAAGATATTATAGTTATTGTCCAAACAGTAGTGTTTCAATCTGTAATATGGCAAAAACAGGAAGAAGGCAAAGTGAAGTAAATGTAAAAGTTCTCTCTTAATGATGATGTTTGTAAGTACCATAGCATATGCTTTAGTAGATCCCACAGAAGATAAATATGCTTATTTTAAGTACTGTGCTGTTTTGCAGATTTTTTTGTAAGTTTTTTTTTATTATTCTAGTGTTGTTTTAAAAAAGAAGGAAATACTAAGAGCACAATGCCTGAAATAATCATCAGATAAAATTAATTTGATACAGTTATCAAATTAACACAATGAGACACACAAAATGTGGTATTTTGCCTCAGCCAAAGAGATAAACATTTTACATTATGCAATGTAAACAGTATTATTTTCATGTAGTGGAGAATTTTTCTGAGTCATTCTGTTATTGTGGATCAGACAGTGAAATTTTTTATTTCCCAGCATTAGTGTTTCTGTATGTTTACTCATGAATGGCTTCTAAATGGTTTGTTTTGCCAGTCTTGTATTACTAAGGAAGACTATTTTCAAACACTTCATTCTGTGTGTGATTTGAAACTCGATCCCAAGGAAAAAAAAAAGACAACACTAATCAAATAGTAAAAAAACCCCATGACATAATCTTCTATATTTTATAATCATAATGGCAGGAAGCTCAATATTTCTGCTCAAACAAAAAGGCTGGTATACATATTTACCTAAAGCCTTATGATGTTTGCAGTCAACTTTGCAGAAGACAACATTTATAAAACCTTTACAGAATCTGGCAGGTGCCATGGATTCTCCAGGGGATTAGTTTTATTCAGATATTGTCTTTCATTTGAACTTCAAACATTTTTTCTTTTTTTTTTTAGATTTTTTTAATAAGTTTTGGAAATTAAAACCTTTTCTATTTCTGTCATTAAAATACCTACTTTGAATTTACTTATGGGAAATAAATCCCAGTAAAGCTAAAGACCACTGCAATTTTTAAGAGAGGAAGAAAAGACAAAGAGGTGTAAATGTAGTTTGAATCAACGAATTAACTAAAAACATTAACTAAATGCCATGGGGTTTTTCTTTACATTTCTTTTTGCCCTGAATGAATAAAAAGCAGGTATTTTCTAGTATTTCTATTTTTCAATATCTAGTCCTACAGAGACCATATTTGTCGTTATCTTATTTTTGTTATCATATTTCTAGAGTCCCATACCTTCTGGATGATTTTCTCACACGCAGCTCTTCACAGCAGTGTTGCTCCTGCTTCTTTGTCAGGGCTCCTCCAATGCCCTCCCTGACCACCCAGCCCACCCCCTTTTATCCCAGTTATCTTCACTAGCCACAGCTGCTGCCCAATTAAGGACATCACAGCTGCAGCCCATTTAGAACAACTAGGACTGGGGCAAGGCCACTTATACAATACATAGATTTTACTGAGACTCATAGGCTACTTATACAATACATATATTTTACTATGGCTCAAAGGCCACCTATACAATACATACTAAGATTCAATGGCCACCTATATTTCCCCCTTTTCTTTTAACAATTTTACAATTAAAATACACATAACCCACCATTACTCAAAGCTCCTTGAATCAAAGGCCATGTTTCTCAGCTCCTGGCTGTCACAGCTCCTCAACTCAAAGACCATGTTTCTTCACAGCTCTTGGCTGTCTTAACCTCCATGGCTCTCAGGCTGTCACATCTTCCACAGCTCTTCAGGCTGCATATTCCTCCACAGCTCTCAGGCTGCCACAGCTCTCAGGCTGCATATCTCCACCACGTCGGGGTCACCACTTGTTTTTATCTTATTGTTGTTATCATATTTCTAGAGTCCCGCATCTTCTGGGCAGTTTTCTCACAGCTGCAGCCCATTTAGAACAATTAGGATTGGGGCAAGGCCACTTATACAATACATATATTTTACTGAGACTCATAGGCCACTTATACAATACATATATTGTACTATGGCTGAAAGGCCACCTACACAATACATACTAAGATTCAATGGCCACCTATACATATTATATTACAAAACCACAAAATATTGTGTTTAATAAGACATAATATTAGCAAGAAAAATCAGTTAAGGATTTCATTCTGAAAGTGAAAATTAAGATATGAGGGGGATACTTAACTGATATTGTTTCTTTGTGTAGCCCCACTACTAGGTGAAACATGCAGATCCTACCTTCGCAGATTCTGCATTTTGGAAAAAACACAAAATGGTGTTCAGAAAGAGGGTCATTAGAAAGATACTTCTAAATTGTCGTTCTTTTGTGTTGTTTGTATGTAGAGAATGTTTTTAATTCAATAGTACATATTAATTTAAGGATAATGCAAAAATAAAATGGAAAAAATCTTTAAAGTATCAGAATTCAGGCTCTCAGAAGATGTCTAGTATTTTGAGAACCAGGATTATATGTTATTTATTTTTTAACTGAAAAGCTCTCTCTTTCTCTTAGTTTCTGAAAGGGAAGACTTACAAGGATCTTCCATCCTCTCTGGTTTACCATAATTCTCTTGGGTACTAAATGAAAAGGATGTCAGCAGATTTTTTTGCCCACTTTTATTTTCCCAGAGCAGATAAGAATGTCCTCAGAACCTGGTCCCTCTGACAGCTGAATAGGAGTGTGTCCACCTCTTTACTTGTTTGTCATTCACTCTAGGACTCTTTGATAAATGAGACTTGGGTCCTTTCAGCAAGGCTTTTATCTGTTTTCTACTGAACCATAGACCTGCAGATCAGTCCCATAAATTTCCACACTGCTAAATTTTCCAGTTAAATCCTTCTCACCCAGCAGACCACTGGAATGCTTTTTCTGGTGGATTCCTCTGTGCTAGTCCTGCTTCTGACTGTTTCTACTTAGGGGCTTAAAACCACTTTTTTTTCATTTATTATAAGCATTGCTGGCAAAGAAACTCTGCAGTACACTTGCAAGTACAGAAGAATGTCCTCTCAGGGAGTTGAGCTTTTAGAGGAATGAGGGGAAAGTGAAATATCCAAACAAAAACAAAAACACTTGTTTCAACTTACAGGTAGAAACTATTTTATTTTTTAAAATAGTGAATTATTAATATAAATGCATTTTTTTCCTCTCAGGAAATTCTCTTTTTTCTTGTAAATTTCTATTCTACTTCAATGAAGTAGGATTTATAATTCTAACTACGTTAGCAAAACGATGCGTCATGACTTTGCTGCATTTTAGAGGGCTATGCTAATACTCATCTTATACAAAGGACTTGAAATGTTGTTGAAATATTAAAATTTTTACCATTATAAAGGACTACCTGTAGATCTTAAAGCATAAAAGGGAGAGAATTACTGACCTACGGCCAAATGTAATTATTTCAAAATTTTATCTGTCAGAAACAATAACATCTGTATTTAAGGAATAAACCACTACCATTTGGGATCCTGTACAAATCTGGGAAACCTAATTTGGATTGCCATTATATGAAACAGAATATTAAGGGCTATTTCAGATTACCGTTCAAGGGCTGCTGAGGAATACATTTGGTGCAGGTAGCTCAGTTTGCAAGCTGCTGACTGAGCCGCAGGTTCAGCTCTGGCGGCTGGGAGCTCCAGGCAAGAGGAGGTCAGTGAGCTGCTGACCCTTTGCACAAAAAGATGTGCAGGGGCTTCTGGCACCATCCAGGTGACTGGACACTCAGAGACGTGGCAGAGGCAGAGGTGACTGGACACTCAGCTGGAAGAGCGAGACCTCCATTGCACAGACTGGGGTATGAAGGGATTCCTTTTCTCAGAGTGCCTCCCAGCAGGCACCCAGCTCAAGCTGCTATTTTGTTATTTTGCCATAATTAAAATATTTTAGGGATCTGGACACCTTAGACTCTTCTATAGGAAGCCTGGGGTTGAGCTGGTGTGGAAACCCAGTCTGACTGTGTGAGGAGTGGGGTGTAGCTGTGGAGTAGTCCCAGCTCAGGAGTGTGAGACAGACTGCCAGAGTAATTCCTGGATGGATGGGCAGGGAAATGTCCTTAACATGACAACCCCTCATCAGCCTTTCCCTCCATACTGCAAAAGCACACATGATTGTAGGTTATTACCAGGTTAGTTTAGTCCTCTTATAGTCTACAGAAGCATAGAAGACTTTGAAGAAATAAATAATGGAGGAAAATTTTTTGTGCCTAGGAGTTCACTATAAAATACAGAAATAAGAGACAATGTAATGGAATGTGAACATTCATCTCTTACTTACAGAAACAGTTAATAAAATGGAAGATTTTTTTTTTTTTTTAAATTCAAAGAGAGAGTTTTGGTTTTTTTGACACCACTTAAAATTTAAGTTCCTCCTAGAATATTATCTTCACTTTTGAGCTATTCAACAATGGAGGGTAGGAACTGAGTGGAAAAGATTCCACAGTTTATTTTTTTGTGTTATATAATCTTATACTGTTGGTGGAATTCAAAGAGAATGATGGTACATAATATACACTAGAATATATTTTTGCTCTTTTTGTTAATTTTCCTGCATGCTGTAAGACTTGTGTTAACGGTTCACTGTTGTGCAAGAATTTTTTTCAGATGTACTTAAAAGAGCAACTTTACAGAATCTGGAGAAATTCTCTTATCTATAAAACCAGAAATATTTCAAAGCATGCTGTGTAATTAAGCATGATCTTCCCTACCTGTGTAAAAATCCTAAATCAAACTGTGTTTTTCCAAGGCATTTCTCCAAGAACTTTAGAACATTTCCAAGTCTTACTTATATCTAATTATTCACCAATTGGTGTGGAATTTCCTATTTTTCTTCTTATTTCCCTTTGTTTTTCCTTGTTAAAGATTGCTCAGATCTAGAAAATACCCTCCTTTTTACTCCTAAAAGTAATGGTGGAATTCAGGTGTAGGAACTTGAGATAGATCAAAATTCAGAGACAAAATAGAAAATATTTAATAAGACATTTTGTCTGTTTAATTCAGTCTGTAAATTAGAGGAGGTTTTGCAGTGTTGTCTGCAAATTTATCTATAGTTACAGCAATCTTTGTAACATGATTTCTGATCTAGCACTTGTGTTAGTGTGAAAGTTTGTGCATGACATTTATACAAAAAGATCAATCTTAGAGATCTAAGTGAACATGAGGAAGAAAATGAAAGTGGAAAATGGACTTGGTTATATTATTTGCTCAATTAATAGCTGCATTCATTTCTGAACCACAGTATTTTTCTTTTCTTTAAACTGATTCTACTTCAAAGTAAAATTTAAAGAAATATAATGTGTAAAAAAGCTCTTTAATGAGTGAACAAAAGGAAAGTCTAACTTCTGAGTTTTCTTTACAGCCACATGCAGTCAGATATGGAATAGGCTTGCTGAATTATATTCTTCAGCATTATTCAAAGCATACTAGTCCCTGGATTGCTATGACCAACAGCATTACTGAGCAGTAACATTAATTCATTAATTTCTTTAAAATTAGTTTAATTGTAAACAATGTCTGATTTGTTATTGATTTTTTTTTGAAAGATGTGCATAGTTCAGCTAATCTATACTTCACGTTGTACCTTTTATTACTGCATTTAATTTCCTGTTTTGGTCAGACGTTGAGATGTTTCATATCCTTCTTCCTTTTTGAATGCCTTTTTAGGAATATTTTTCTCTTACTAATCAGGCAAAAGTTTTCATTTCAACTCTTCCAAGAAATCCTAATACAAAGTTCTACAGAATTTTAAAAATTAATATAATCAAGAACAATCTTCTGATTTAGGCCTGCCAAACCGATTGTGGGGGAACTTCCCTTGTTGTAAGAGGCTTTCCCACTTGAATGTTTGTGGGAAATGAAGGTGATAACATGGAAATCAGTTATTTGCAGAACACTGACAGATAAACTGACAGATAAACTGACAGATAAACTGACAGATACTTTCCAGTTTTTAAAAATTTTTCATTGTTTTTTGATAATCAGCTGATGTCACTTTAACTTTTTTGCCATTAATTGAGAAAAGAGAATTCAAACAAGGTTTAAAAATCTTCTGTGAGGAGGGGGAAAGGACAGATAAGAAAAGCAAACATTCCTGCATGGACCATTTATTATAAGTGGTGTGAAGTTGTTTTGAATTATGCAAGGCTGAGTCTGTCTTAGGGCACTGAACATGAAAATTCCCTTAATGACTCAAATGCCCAAGAGCTACAACATTAGATTTCTCAGAGCAGTGAAGGAAATCTCGTGGTTGGTGTAATATGCCATATTTCTTCAAACAGCCACTATATTAAGAATTTTCAGAGGAGAACAATGAGCAGAATATGTGAATAATTCTGAGAATAAAATAAAGGTGTTATATGTAATATTGCACTACAATGGGAAATTGCCCACATTAGATAATAATCTAGTGATAAAATGTGGAAGAAATAAATGTCAGGGACAATATAACACACTGGGATCCTTTCACAAAAGAAACCCAGATCATTGCATTAAATGTAGAGTATTAGGAATAGAGATTAATGTATTAATTTTTGGTTGTTGATTTTGTCAATGGAAATCATGACAATTATCTAAGCCTGTGCATCTAGGGGGCAAAAAAGGCAAATTAAACTAAATATTATTCAAGAAATAATGCACAGGTTTAGTAATTTCACAATATGATATTTTGCTGTATGAATTTTTATCCCAGGAAATAATTTAGATTGCATTGCTTTTATGTTTGCGCAGTTTATACTACAAGCTTTAAGGTCTGAATAAAACCTTCTATTTTATTGAAATAAACAATTAATTATCTCTGTGCTTGCACAAGACTATCAGAATTTAATAAGGCCTTTCATTTATACAAAAGGTAAAATCAGAATCAGACAAGGAGTGAGAAATTTTATTTTATTATTACATATAATGGAATGAATGCTCTGAATGTAAAAATTACCTTAACAAGTACATATTAGATATGCTGATACAAAATATTATCTCTAATATTAATACTTCTGATATCTCAGTTTCATCATATAAAGTGTTCTGTCACTTTATATGTTGCTATACTACCTTGTCTTCTTTCTTAAATTCGATGTAATGAAGGTTTTAAAAATCAGAATCAGTTGTTGTCCTAGGAAATATATAGTACATCAAAAGTTTTATAGGGGTTTAAAAAATTGCCTAAATGTGTGTTTGTATATCACCCCATACTAAGGACCTTTTAAAATTATTATTAGGTTGCATAGCTTCTAAATGTTTTACTTCCTATGATGTGAATTGTTAAAATTTTTTTCACCTTAGATTTTTATCTTGGGTTTGAAAGTAGAAATCAAACTTCTTTAGATGGTCTTTAGGATCCCTTCCAGTATAAACCAATCTATGAGTCTCTGGTTCTCTGGAATTTGCTACTAGTTTACGCTCATACAGATCAAGCTATTATGGTGGAGATATATCTGGACTAAATCTATATGACATATTTGGTATAACAGAACAAGATGGAAATTGAGGGAAACGTGAACTTTCTATGCGTTTCCTTTACTTTCCATATTTGCAAGGTTCACCCTGATTTAACTGACTTCATTTTCATTGATTTCTTTGATATGATAAAGGTTTTGCTGTGCCACTTAGAGGAAAACAATAGTTTTAAAAAGCCTTCTGTAATTGCATTGTAATTGCATTAAAAGTCATAATATGTTTTAGTGCTCATAAGTTATTAGGCCAGCCTGAGTATATGCATCTTTTAGGTCAGGTTATTCAGTTGTGAAAACATAAATCCTAGTTTTGTTCTAGAATGCCTCCTTAAAATGAGTATGTAGATAATTCAGTCCCTAAGAAATAGCATTGCTGAAAAAGATGCAGACAGGAACTCTGTTTCTGTATCAGTCAGAGTTTGAAGATCTACTTCAAAGGCATCGCAATACCAGAGCACTTTGTGCAACAACTGAATGTAGCCACTCACAAGGTAAAATTGAACATTATCCCTCACCAACTTTGTCCTCCTCCTTTGGAGTGGAGGAGCATGTATAACAGTACTCCTGGAAGAAAGCTGAAGATGGTCAATTGCCCATTTTCATGTCAAAGTGCTGGCTTACTTACTCCTTGATGTAATTCAAGAGCAATAAACTCCAAAGTTCTGTTCTACTTAGATTGTTTTCTATCATTTTTTTATGTAAATATTTGCACTGGCATGAAGGCACTCTTTCAGAAATAAAAGGTACAAACTTGGTTACTAAAGGAAGAGGAGGAAATTTTCACTGAATAAAGGATTGGCTAAGAAATTAAAATTTTATTTTGAAAGGTAAAATGAATTAATGTTTTTACAGCTTACGCAGGCAGGAAGATTTAATAGAATTATTTCTTGCATGAGGCAAAATGCAATACTTTTTGAGAACTCTCTGAAAACTCACATCCACAGCAATGTCTTCAGACTCTTCTGAGTGTAAAAGGGTGCACAAGCACACCGGTACTGTATCCATTAGTTTAGGAGAAATTTTTTGGAATTGAAAAAAGTGATTATGACCTTTTTTTCACTGGTGTTAGCCTGAAGACTATATTCACACTCTTCAAAGTAATGAAGAGGGAATTTTTGGCAGCTAAAGGCTCCCAGAAGGATTTTGGTCTTGCCGACTCTGGTCCACTTTTAATTGTTCTCATGTATATTTCTGCTTTTTGTTTTATCTCTTAGTGCGGTTGACAGGAAAATCATGATTGGTTCTGTCTGGATAGACTTTCTGTATCTCGTTTGTGCATATGTGTTACGTATGGGTGATGGAAAAAGAATATGCATAATCTCAGATTTACTTACATTCATAACCACTATTGATGTGTTGTACTGTGCAGCATGTAATTATTTTTGGCATATTTTCACTAACTGTCACAAATGACTGATTTATCTTTTGTTTGTCCCCCAGTCCAACTGATCTTATCACATAAATTCGCCCTTGCCTATTGAGGCATTACTGTGGTTACCATCTCCCAGCTGGAGGGCAAAAACATGGCAAAAACCTGATAATTCTAATTGTTTACCATGCATTAAAACACTTATTTCTTACATCACAGAGAGAAATTAAGTGGTGGGTGATGCTGTGCGTGATGCACCGCAGGATATTACTGGTCCTCCTGGCTGCCAGGGCACACAGTTCATCACTTGTTAGGCTGTTCAGAACACTCTTGTCTTTTGGATTAAGATATTATATGGTGATATTCTGTATTAGGAATGATAACAAAAAAAAAGGGACAGAAATTGCCAACAATTTTTTAATAATATACTCTCCACAATGTTCCACTTTCAACTCACCAGAAGCTTTTGTGAATCAGCTTTGAACTCTGAGTTGCTTGTTTATCAGTCTGTAATGAGATGTCTTTAGATAGATGCACCCTTTTTTCCATTTATGTTCTTTAAATGTATATTTTATTTTATTAACTTAAATGAAAAAAAAAACCTGGAAGTAATTTTGTGCAATGTTAAAAACCAAGAACATAGAAAACACTACTAAACTGAAACCACAAAAAGCCCCAAAACAAGGAAAGTAATTGATTTGACACAACTGAGGTGGGCATAATCACCTGGAATGGAAGGGAGCTGAAAAAAAATTGCTAAAAATAAAAATTAGTCATTCACCTCTTAGATTGGATCTAATTCAAGTTAGAAGTTTCCAATTAAACAGGTATGGTCTTACACTACTTTGTATATAAACACACTTACAGCAGGTGTCTAAGTAAGCTGTCTCAAGGAAACAACACAAAAACAAGAAAATCTACAAGAAAATAATATATTTAAAATAATTGTCCATATTCTTGATAAAAGAGATGGTGGCGCTCTTAACTGGGTTGTCAGCTTCTTATACTATAGCAAGTGAAGGCTAGCCCTCCTGGAACTCTCGTTACAAAAAATTCAAAAATATTTACCTTTTATTTATGTGATTCTAAGTAAACAGTTATCACAGAAGCAAGGCGTAGAACTGTAGTACTTTAAAAGTCAATACCAAAATTCAGTACAATAATTCTGAAGATTATCGACACGTTCTTCCACTTTAAGATTTCTCCTCCATTATAGCCCATTTTATTCAGAAATATAAACCCCATTTTATATGCAGCATACACTCATAAAAGTTGCTGCAAGATGTTTCTGCCTCTAGCTAGCTGAAGCCTGAAGAAATTTGACACTGACAGGTTCTGAGCTTTTAAGATTTTGTTTGGATTAAGGAGTTTGTTTAGTCAGAAAATCATTAAGAAAAATACTAAAAATGGAGCATTGAAATAAACTGGGATAAAGAAAAGAAGAAAAAAAAAGAGAGATAACAAAAAAAAGAGACCAAGACAACTGTCAACAACAAGAGTTGTTTTTTAATTTCCATCTTTCTGATGTCTCTTTGCAATGGATGATTTGGGAATGAACATCTGAGTTTATAGTATCAGTCAATATTATATATGATTCCTTTGTGTTTTTCATTTTTGTGCTGAGATAAATAGCTCTAGGAAATGAAAGCTCCTGGGGCAGTTGGCTTCTTGAAAAGCAGCTCAACTGCTGGCCCTCTGGTACGGACTTTTTTTCATTATGCTTGCAAGGTTTCTAAATGGGTGACTGTGGTTAATCTTTTACACATCCTGCACAGCCTATGCAAAACTGGCAAGGCCCACGAAGGCCTCAGCTGTAATGTGCTTTGCACAGCACTCAGCAGGTCTGGATCAGCATGTGTACTTGCAAATGGTGAACAGCCATACAGCAAGATACTTGTGATGCACAATTCCAGACATATTTCAGGTGTAATCTTGGTATCTATTTCCAGTCATAGTCGAGAGAATTTTCAAGGACCAACAAGTCAACAATGCCGCAGTGAAGGGAACTGCGAACTTTCAGCATGGGCCTTAGCCTCTAGTGTGTGTCACTTAATTTGGCCTTTTCTGTTAACTCCTGCATCCTCTCCCCACTTCTGACCTGAAGAAGCCATTCAGTTAAGAATTTCAAAGCTGTTGTTATTCACATTTTAGGAAGTCTTCTTGTTCCGCCAAGACTGTGTAGACAATAACTATTTTGGTTAGTGGAAGCTCTGACAGCAGGTATGTCCCATTACTTGTGAATAGCATCTTTTATGTAAATCTGTTTGTCCAATGATTCAAAAACACTTGTGTCAGCACAGTAGATGGGGGACATTAATCATGTCATAGAGGCAGGAATATTTATCTCTGGGTAGTCACAAAAAGAAGTTCCTTGAATCAGTTTTGCTACCAGAGGAAGTGCTGAGATAACTATGCCCTAAAAGGACATGTCTTAGTGCAGTCTATTACAATCAGTCATAAGTAGTCCAGACACCAGATGTCTAACTCTGTTTAAGCTAATGACTGAAAATACTATGATTTTTTTTGAGCTAGTGAAAATGTCAAGCATATATGAATTAAATGCAGGTGAAATGTATCACTGTACTTGGGGTCATTCAAAGGTTGTACTAATTTTATTGTTTCATCATTCTCAAGATCTTAATCAGAGCCAACATAGAAGCCTGTGGCTTCACGTTCACATTTTGGTGTCTACCACCTGCTGGTTTTGTGCTTCAAAACCCTCTGAAATTTCTCATCACAGAAATGTGAATTATTCTTCCTTTGTTCTATTAGTAAAAGTAATACAGATCTATAACACACTACTTAATTACATTACAAAGGTCCTAACCTTTGAGTAAAAAATTATTTTGGATCTTCAATAAAGGAAACAGAATTTATGCAGTATTTTGACCTCTGTTTTGCTCATTCATATTTGCAGATCTAGCAAATATGAGAGGATTTGAGACTCAGCTCTTCTGTCACAACCGGATTATAGTGATGTTGCTGTACTGCCAATACTTGATTCCTGGTGCTTAAAGTTCATAAAATCAGCTCTCAAATGTGTGCTGTGATGAAACAGTCAATGCTTGTTTCTGATTTTTTGCATTGGTGGACTCTAAGCTGACAAATAGAGATAAAGATTCTGAAGTCCAGGACTGCCCAGATACAAAAGTTACATCTACCAAGTATGAATATAGCACTCCAAGACAGACATCCACATAGCATAAAGCAGCTTAAGGACCTGATGCATTGCCTAGCTCTAGCATTTCTATGTATTATCACATACAATTTCACTAGATGAATAACAAACCTAAATGGAATGGTCACATTTCTATTTTACCCAGCTTGAATTATTTTTTTTATATTAATACATGTTACTATAAAGTTGTCTAGATCCCTTTTGTGTGTGCTGTGTTTTATAGGTTAATATAGCTAAATTCCATTGATCACAGCAAGTAGGAAATTACTAAATACAAGGTTTGGGATTTTAATTTTCACTGAATTTGCCTTATGTGGAATCTGGATTATAACACCTCTTCCTGGAACAGGGAAGATATCCTTTTGTCTCAGATTGCATTTTCAAATTGCCGTTAATTAATTTTGACAACTGAAGATTCATCTACAGGAACAACTCAAATCCAAACCAAACAAACTCAAACCTTTCATTCTTCAACAAATGGGTGTTCCTGCCTATAGCTTTGGGGGCTTTTTGTGTGTATCCTGGAATGTATACATTCTTCCCTGGGAGTGTTAAAAATTACAATATCAAGAAGTTCATGTGTTCTCATCTCTTTCTTATACATTAAACATCTGGTAATCCAAAAGAAATGGTTCATCATTGTAACAATAATTGTTTCCTCCCACTGTAATGCAAACAATCTTGTTCTCCTAATTATATACTAGATTTTCTGTTGCTTGCAAAGCCAAAAGATTTTTGCATAATTGTACCTACTTTCTATCCAAATAAAGGGGAACTTTTCTCTTATATGTAATTATCTATCAAAAGCTGCACACTCCTATAGTGTCCCCATTCCTTCTTCAGCTAAAAGCATTGGTCAATATATATGCAAATTATTTTTATTTTTATATAAGTATACATATATATGAATATATATATGTCTATATATTATGTCTATGTCTAAATATTATGTTATACACACATAATATACAGAATCAGAAAACTAGCAATTTTTTACCTAAAACAATCATGTGTATAGGCATAATTATATTTAGGATACATATAAAATCAGCAAAGTAACAATTAAATAGTTATGAGAAATACAGATTTTACTAGAACATTCTAAAAATAGTAAAATGCTTTCTATAAATCCTATAAATAGTATGTCTGAGCATTTTAATTTTTGAATATTGTATACAATATACTGTTAGAACAGAATATCCACATCAAGTATAATAGTTACCAGAGGCAGTGAAGTCCAGCCTTTGGAAAAATAAATTTTGGAAATTTTTTGAGACTTGCATTTTAAAACTTACCTTTCATATAATATGAATCTCAGCTTGATTGACACTATATATTTAAACTGTATATATGTTGTGTTTGGAGGTTCGTTCTTTGCTCAGGATGCTAGTTGCATTTTTGCCTTTTGAAAGTGTTGCAAAATATGAAAGTGCTTTTCACTAAGCACATCCATTTGCTATACCTAAGTGATATATTTTCTTTTTTTTTACTTACATAGAAGCAGCTAGAGACAAACTGAAGAAAAGGATCCTGAAATGTCAAATCATCGATTCCTGTATAAAGATGATCTTGCATTGTACAGAAAAGTCTTAACTGGCCACATGTATTTCCTTCTTGAACAATATAATATAGATGGCAGGATGTGTGTCATGGGTATAGTCTGCTGCCACCTTGGACTCTCAGAGAGCAGACTTTAGCCTGCTTAGCATACTGGCTGACAGAATCATTTGTGAGGCACTCCTGAGTCCAGAAAGGCCATTTTTCAAGAAATAATTCCTGAAGATGCAGGAGAAGGCCATCCCCATGTGCCAAAAGATGAGTTACCTGGGAGGAAGAGTAGCCTGGGTCTAACAGAGAGCTTTGCCTGGAACTCAGGGGAGAAAATGAGTGTATGACCTTTGGAGGAAGTGGCAGGTAACTCAGGAGGACAACATGTATGAGATTATGCAAGGAGCAAGTTAGAAGTGCTAAACCCCAACTAAAACTTCATATGACTACTGTTGTGAAAGATAATCAAAACTGCTTCTATAATTCTAGAACAAAATAAGGGCTAAAGAAAGTCTCCATCCATTATTTGATCTGAAGTGAAGCATACTGACAAAGCATGTGGAAAAGACTGGGGTACTAAATGCTTTTTTGCCCTGGTCTTTAATAGTCGCAGGAGTTGTCCCGGGGTACCCAGACCCCTGAGCTGGAAGACAGGGATAATGGGCAGGATGAAACCCCAGTAATCCTTGGGAAAATGGTCCATGGCCTGCTACACCACTTAGACAGATGCAAGTCAACAGGTCTGGATGGGATTCACCTAAATGTGTTGATAGAACTGAGAGAAGTACTCATTCAGCAACCCTCAGCAATTTATATTCTATACAAGCAGACTGATGCTGCTATAGCATATAATGAGTTAGGATTAGTTTCCAATATTTTATATATCTGAATCAATAAGTTTTCCTCTACAATGCACTTGTTAGAAATTAGAAAGCTCAGAAATAATCCATTTCTACATGTGTCATGCATCATCTCTTGAGCAGAAGTGAATGGCACTTCTGTAAAATCTTTCATGTTGGTTTCATGGTGTACAGAGATCTTATTCGTCTCCAAGTGCAAGATTTCTGAAGCTGATTTGCTGACAAGGCCAGTTTTCAGAAGTGTTATAATTAATGAGCTAACAAATGAAGTACATTGATTCACTTTCTTAAACACTAATTCAAATTATTTCTATTCAGGGAAAATATTGAGTGTTCTCATATAGAAAGGAGAGGTAACAAGAACACCAACAACCCCATCAGCAAGAACAGCTATAAAAGAAGAGCTGTATCTCTAAATTATTGCTTCAAATCCAAATCAAAAATAATTCTGTGAATTTTGGTTATAGTTTACAGGCGGGAAACTAAGTTAAAGAAAAAGAAAAAACAACGAACCAAACAAACAAAAAAGCCAAACAAACAAACAAAAAAAATCAAAACCACCACCCCCACAAAAATATTATCTCACATGTCCAAAAGAGAAATGTACCCATGGATTCAGTCCTCTATAGCTATTTTGGGTCCTTCACTCTTAGCTCCCATGTTTTTGACAGCTGCTGAAAAGCCATGTATTGATTCCTTAAATTCTTCTAATATAATATTTGGTAAGATTATTTTTTCAAGTTTGTTAAAATATCCTTTCCAGATGCTTTAGATGCTTTAGAGACAATGCAACTATGGTTTAAAGTATGGACAAACAGTTTACAATAATACACAGCTCTTTTCAACTGTGTTTTTGTACTGTAATTCATTAAAAGGCCTTTAATGACCACATTATTCAGATTTATGCTGGTGATATTTGTTTAGTGTGCACATGAAAGTGAAGTATTTTATTTTTTTGTGGCAAGCTCTGATGACAGGTATCTAGACTAAAGGAATGCCATAATTTGGTCTTCTGAGTGTTGGCAATGTTGTGAGTTCTGAGAGTGTTAGTAATAGGCACTGCCCTCACATCTTCTAATGAAATACCTTGAAAAACATTTTGCTCCCTACTGTACTACTGAGCACAGAACTGGACTTCAGGATAAGAAAACACTTAGAAAAATACAGATTCTGAAGTATGGTTTTTCATAAGGAACTGGCCACTTTATGTCCCCAGTGGAATACTATCCTAATTATCATTTGTTAGGACTTTTTCCAGTGTGTGAAATAGTCACACTGAAATGACAACATTTGTTCTGTTGGAATTTATTCTATTAGCCAAAATTTCACCCACTTTTATTCCTAGCAAAAGGCTTCTCTGAGGTATCTCTATGTGTTGTCACAAGTGAAATTTCCTGTATTCAGTATTCCAGTCTAGAAAAATCAATAGTCTCATGAACTCATGTCATTTCCATTTATGAATTTGGTTTCTCTGGTAAATGGGAAAAAAGTATCAATTATTATAAAATTATTCTACTCAAATTTATAGTTTGTCTCTTCAGCAGCCAGCTAAATGTCAAATACTGAGTTCTGTGCTACTACAGAGGAATAATTCTGTTAAACTGTGAACTTTCACAAATATTAATAGGAATTACCTTGCAGAAAAAAATGGAGACTTTTCATCAGTAGAAAGCATTAAAATTTTCATTAATTATAAGATCTCAATGAAATGTAAATTTTTGACTGCTACCTCTATCGCTGAAATAAATAAGAATGTGATTTTCACACACAAAAAAGGACAATAATTTAGCAGTAAATAATACCATCTAATTTTGGCCCAGTTTAATTTCTTTTAATAAACCATTTTTGTGTCATGCTACAGAGTCACAGAATGGATCAGGTTGAAAGAGAGCACAGCAGGTTATCATAGGAAAGTAAAATACTGCCGCACAGTAAAGTTCTTCCTGATAATCAGATGGAACTTTCTTTGTATCAGTTTCTGCCCATTGCCTCTTGTTCTGTTGCTTGAAATCACTGAGCAGAGCCTGGATCCATCCTCTTGGCACCCTCATTTCAGGTACTTACACACAATGATAAGGACCCCTCTCATTTTCTCTTCTTGAGGCTGACTCAACTCTACCAGCCTTTCCTCCTAAGACAACATAGTCCAGGTCCCTTAACCATCTTTGTTGTCTTCTGCTAAACTAGATCCAGGAGCTCCATGTCTCTTTGGTATTGAGGAGTCCAGAACTCGACACAGACGTCCAGATGCGGCCTCAGCAGGGCTGAGTAGAAGGGCAGGATCACATCCCTGAACTTGCTGGCAGTGCTTTTCTTAATGCGCACCAGGGTACCAATGATCTGCTTGGCCACCAGGACACACTGCTGGCTCTGGGATGGCAGACTTGCTGAGGAGATATCTGCCCCTTCATCCAAATTATTGATGAACAAGTGAAGCAATTCTTGATCAGAATTGAACCTTGAGGGCACCACCACTGACAGGTCTCCAGCCAGACCCTACACTACTGATTACAACCCCCTGGGATCTGCCATTCAGTTCATTCTTAATCCACCTCCCTGTCCACTCACCTCATCCACCACACTTCCTGAGTTTGCTTGTGAGGATGTTGTGAGAGACAGTGTTGAAAGCCTTGCTGAAGTTGAGATAGACAACATCCACTGCTCTCCCATCGTCTATCCAGGTAGTTGCTGAATGGAAGACAATCGGGTTGTTCAAACATTACTTACATTTACTGAATCCATGCTGACTACTCCTGATCATCTTCTCATCATAAAACATAGCTTTCACAAAGATGCACTTTATTACATTTCCATGGATTGATGTAAGGCTGACTGCCCAGTAGTTTTCTGAATCCATCATGCCCTTTTGGAAGACCAGGATAACATTTGTTATCTTCCAGCCCTCAGGCAGCTCTCCTGACAGCCACAACCATTCAAAGAGAAGCACATGTATGCCATCCTGCTCAGCATCCCCATCCCTCCCACCAGGCCCCACAGATTTGTGGATGCCAAATTTTCCTGACTCTAACCCAATCCCCCTGGACCAAGGGAAAGCCTTCTTTCCAACATTTCTTTACTCTGGTTTCCTGGACCAGAGATTCCTGGGGACTGATCTGGTCAGTGAATACAGCTGAAAAGAAGGTATCTAATAACTACCTTCTCAAAATGCTCTGTAAGTAGGATTCTCCATCCATTTTTAATAGCCCCAATCATATTTGCTTTGGTTTTAATTTTGAAAACAGTGCGTTATTATTTCACAAGTTTCTCAGTTTGAAAGGTTTGGAGTTTTTTTTCTTTTTAATTAGAAAATAAACAAAAAACCCACACACAAATGAAAATATTTCTGTATACAAAAGATATTTTTTCAACAACTAGAAACTATTAATGAGCAGAGAATTCCAGAAATGCCCTCTAAACCTATGTTTTAGTTTTCCTTCAATATCTTCCCTTTTCCCTGGCCATATTTGCTATTTTAATTCATTTTGGAAAACCTAAAGTTTAACTGTGTCAAAGTTATGCACCTTCTGGTTTTACCCTCTGTGAAGTGCATAAAATTAAGTCACCACTGGCTTTATAAAGACATATTCAAGATTTATGAATATACTATACTGGTGTCTCTCATTTGGCGATTACATATATCCCCAAAGTTTAACAATCTTTACAAACTCATAATTATACGAGGTTTGTGACAAATAACATTTTGAGTTCAGGTACTGATTATATATTACAGAGGTAAATAGTGATGAGACTGGCAGCCTACATGGTTCCTAACAGTAAATTTCTTCTTTCTTTTATATAGCTTACGATTTTTTAGTTTCTTTTGAGCAACTGAACTGAACTTGACATTTTTGTGCGCTAGTTTGTGAGAGAGCATTTTGGTCCTTTCTATTTTCTTCTCTGGGTTTGTGCTAGCCAGCACCTCTTAAATTTAGGGCCACAGGCTTTTTCTGCCTAGCTCTCTCCAGTGTGTAGGCATCACAGTGAGCCTGATTGAACCTTTTCTTAAAAGTATTCACACAATTGCCCACTGAGAGATCTGCAGTTTCTGGAATAAAAATGGCTTATTAAACCAGAGTGAACAAATAAGCTTCAGCCATTCTTTCCACCTGGAAAGCATATTTTATGCAGGTAGCATATTCTTTACACAATCAAATAAACCTAAACTCTCAAAGTAAACATTGAACTGTTCTGTACACTCAGCTCAAAGACTTTAGTCAATACAAAGTCACATTCATTTATTTTGATAGAATCTATTTGAAATTATCACTTTGCCTATCTAAAGGTTAGAAAGTAATAGCTGTATTATGTCATATTTATAATACTAGCAGTTATACCTCTCCACTAGAATTTTCAACATCAGAATACTCAAGCCAAAGCCAAATAGAGTGGAGAAGCAACAGTACTGTATCTCCCTACTTGAAAGTCATTTAAATTTCAACTTGTGCTAGTCTTAAGTAAACGATCTGCTACATTAACCAAATATTGGGGATTTTTTCCATTTTTAAAGTCAAGAAATGTTACACATACTACTTAATAAAGCAGAGGCAAAGCTTTGTGTTTGTATTATTATAGATTACTTTTGTAAAATGAAAATAGAGACCATAAATCAAAATAACTCATTATAAGTTTCTTGGTTAACAGTAATTTTAAAGTTTTTTGGGTTTTTTTTGTTTTTTTTTTTTGTTGTTGTTGTTGTTGTTTGGGTTTTTTTTTTTGCTGTTTAGGTTATATCACTTATCCTTTTACACTTAACTTCAAAATTTTTGGTATGTGTTGCTTATATTCTGTACTAATTAAAGCAGTACTTCTAAATGTATTTTCTTCTCTCCTTCATGATAGCAGTTTTTGCAGAAACATTCCATATGAGCAGAAGCATTCCTTAGAACATCTAGTGAGAATTTCATCTCCAGAAAATAGCTTAAACAGAATTTTCAGATTAATTTTTTAATATGAAAAATAGTACACTTAACAAATAATTCAGACATGCGGCTTCTAAAATCTCTTTGGAAAAATTAGGTGGAGAAAACTTGAAAATTTCCAGGATATCATTTTTGGTGCTTGGTGCAGGTCAAAATTCTGCAAAATAGGGGGTACCATCTTCCAAAAGGAAAATCATAATGTGAAAAGATTTTCTGGGTTATGGAGTTGTCATTTTTTGTTGCTCTTCTTGCTGTTATTACTTTGTTTTATTTTGCTTTTTCCTCAGACATATATATGTATACATGTACAGACAGCAATTTTGGGTGTTTTAATTCCTGTTTGCTCTTTTATTTTTTTCAATAATTTATTTAATACACAGTTGGTGTCAGATTTCCATACAGGAATAAGCTTCATTCAAACAGTTACAAATGATGTATGACAGTGTAGGGGTTTTTTCTTGAGAAAAAAACCTCACTTTTCTATCAAAGATTTGTAATACAGTTTCACAATGGTTTAGACAACTAGTCAGGCTTTTTGTCCATGCTGTTATGTGTTTAATTTATGTGGGTTCCCATATTTATGTGCGTGAAAGAAGGTGCAAAAGGTATAAAATTAATATTATAACTTAAATTACAAGGATACTCCACCACTAATTTTGTTTTCTAATCCTATCTTATTAATATTTTCTATTGACAAAAAGGAAGAAAAAAACAAAGAAAGAAAATTAACACCATTTCCTCACTTTATGTCATCTTGTCAGGAAAGGGTCTTAGACATTGAAACACAGTGTTGGTTCCTATAAATAACATAAGCTAGCTGTGAGAGGAGCTAAGGACTTCTAAATGCAATGATATTTTGTATGATTATTGCTGATGGAAAAAAAATGGTTGGGAGGTGAATATTGCACAACAATCTTAAGAACAATTAATTTAGAAATAAATTATCTGTTTGCATTATCTCTATCTTTGGATTGTATGTATTTTTTGGAAACAAAGTGACTGTCCATAGAATGTGGTATAGACAGAAATTGATGGTATTCGTATTTTTATAGTAGTACTCTGCAACTTTAGATTTAGTCTTTGAAAACTCCACTGTGATTTTTAAATAAATCAGAGTCAAATCTGGACATATTTTGAGATTACTTTGCTGAGGTATGTGCCATAGTTCAGAGTTTCATTTCTCCATTTGTACAGAGGGTTTGGATATTTTTAAAAAATTAAATTGAAATTAATATTGTGCATTATTGAAAGATTAATCTAAAAATACTACCACTTCACCACCAGGAGCAAAAGATAATCACCAAATAATTGCTTTCATCATGAAATTTCTTTGGAAATTTTGGTCAATGTGATCTTTTTTTGCCTAATTTTACCCACACTTGCAAGCTGGCAGATGCATATTTTATTCTACAAAGTATGAAAAATGATCCCTTCATGGTAATTACAATCTAGTATTAGTCAGATCCGTTAATAAGAAGGTTCAAAATAATCTAGAAGAGTTATCTCCTGTATTCAGTATCTGAAAGTGCTCATGTGGAGACTCCAAGTTTCAGAACAAGGCAAAGACAAGAATGGTCAAAGATTAGAACCTCCATTTTAAATTGCATTAAACTGTGACATTTTAAACTCCGGTGAAATGAGTGATGAAACTAGATGAGGGAAATGTCTTCAGCCAATACTTCTGTTTGTTCTTTAAAAATCTGCTCTCAGTTAATGTTCCATTCCTTTTCTTTTTTTTTTTTTTGGCATGTATCCTCAACTTGAAAAGTTCAGATAAGAATATAAGAAATCATTTGACTAAAATTTTATCTATGTTGTGCTTTAGATTATATAGTAAAACAAAGCTATTAACTGCATCCATTTTTAATCATGCATTGTTTCCTCTGTGTCTTATATTCTTAGCCCAGAGTATATTGGAAAACTCTAAGAAAATGCATTTTGGGGGGCAAGTTAGAAAATCAATAATATTTATAATCAGAAATCAATAGTTTTTCACTAGTTATCTTGTTTGTTTTATGCAATGATGTGCCTAATTTTGTAGAGTGACAATTATGGACTATCTTGATTTTGGATACAGCTGCTTTGTTGCACCAAATTCTTGTATTAGACATATAACTTTAGTATTTTACAGCATCCTTTTTCTCAGGCAAGCATCTTTAAATGCTAAAAGAATTCTGCTAGGAAAAAGTTGAGATCCTCATTCACAAGGACACTTACCTGAGTTTTTCTGCTGATCCTGATTTGTGTCTGTCAATAATTTTGGAGCTGAGCAGAGAACAAACCTTTTTCAGTATAAACATTTCTCCTTCTTCAGTTTCAGTTTCCACACTTGTTTGCTTCTTCCTACATTGTTCCAGCTAATATTTATGTGGGACTGTCATGTAAACCAGACAGCTGACATGACTGAAGGAAAATCAGTAATGAGGTTCCTTTTGCTAACCTTTCTTACATTTATGCATTGGTGCAATGAAGTCTTGCCCTGAAAACAACCGTTTTGGTTCAGTTCAGAAGGCTGCCTCCATTTCAGAGGAGCTTCTTAAACTGCTTTCTCTCTGGCTGAAATTTATCCTGAAACTATACCCTGAATAACTGCTCACTTCTGACAATAGTGTCCTGCAAAGAAAAGTATCATGAACTTGATTATCCACAGTTGCACCGATGTAGTAATTTTTCTTACGAAGTAGTTGTAAAAAGCTGCACTTATGGTCTAGCAGCATTTGATACCTCTGTTTTCTCAGTGGTAAGTAGAAGTACAATGTGTAGCTGTAAAAGAGAATCAAGTGTATTGTGTTACTATATGCTATGCAAGCCACAATACTCAGGTTGCATTGTGTTCTCTTCTCCTGAAAAGGAACACATAATTTGAGTTTTACTGTACCAAATTATATCACTTTGAGACTCTGATTGCTGCATGTAGTGAGCTATTATTTGTATGGCACAACAAGCAATCAACCTCTGAACAGCATCATGTGTACTGATGACACTACTAATACTGAAGCACATTCTAGCACTTGGAATGTGTGGGAAATATAACCAAACTATATTGCTTTTTCTGAACTAATCCCTAATTATATCTTTTTCTTCAATTTAAAGTATGAACTTCCAAATCTGGGCTTATCTACTCAATTCCTCCCAAAATAAAATTAATTTTTGTAGAAAAGAATTAATGACACATTTCCAATTTCAGCTGAATATTAATTCAGCTATGGTACTTCAGCATTAAAGAATGGGCAGTTTAGAAGTGAAGAAGCCATTACAAAAGATTTCCTGTCATATGCAATTCTGTGGATGTTTACTGAGCAGTACTTGACCTAAGTTACAGCTGAGTATGTAAGATGGATTTCCAGTTTTTTTAAGGTCTCCACATAGCATAAAAACATAAATGTTCAGGCTCATTCCCCGAAGAAGAAAAAAAAAAAGCAGAAGAACGCCATTATTTAGAATTCTTTGTCTCTCTTTATTGCCCTTTTGTATTCACAAATCCCATTTCTTTACTGTGATTTCAAAGTGCCTTATCTGAAAAGCTTTTGCTGAGTAACATGCTTGTAAAGCATGTGACATGACTTTATATTCTTATATATGATTTATTAATAAAGCAAACCTTAAGAAATTGTATAATTTTAGTTTGGCTGTATTCCCTACATTTATATTTTTGTTTTCCAACTGAAGAATAGTTGAGTATTTTTGATCTTCTGGTAGATGACTTTCAGCTTTTGTTCATTTTGGGGTCAAAAAAAGGAATTTCATTACTAGCAATGACTTGTCATTCTACAGTGATTGAACAGAGGTAACTGAAAGAAACAGTTGGTCTCATAAAAATAAAAAAGGATTATTTCAGTTGTAATTTTACATTTGAAAACTGGATTATGGTTGTAGAAGGGGGCATATTTAGCTGCAGTTTTGTCCCACTTTATAGGGAGAGTGAAGAAAATAATGGTCATCAAATCACTGCTTTTCTCAATTATTTATTTACTGTTTATTTCCAAGCCATACTGACTTTTTCATGTTTACACCTTTTTTGAGATTAAATAATTTGAGTAACCAACACTTGATATTTTCGCCATCTAGAATATTTTTATTATCTCTTATTCTTTTCAGGAACAGTTTCTAGTAACCCTGACTAATAATGCCTTAGCAGTGTGTTGGCCAGTGGCTATTCTGCAGTATCGTTGCCATGGAGTCTTGCTGAGAGGAAAAAAAACACTCAGTGTTGTTTTTATTTTTTATTTAAGAGCACTTCTAATGAGTAGTGATTGTAGTATCCTTCTGGTTTCTTCCACACAACAGAAGTTTTTCTTCAATCATTCTTACTTTGCTAAGGATTGGAAGGAAGTGAAAGCACTAATGGCCATGAGCTGTAAAAAGAAAAGTTTGTGGTCTCTTTTTGTGATCTCTTTTTCCTCTGAACTACTGTGAAACGCATACATATTAGTGAGATCAGAGTAAGAAAATTAGTCAGGTTATTAATTAGAAAAACAGTTATCCAAATAAACATGTGTTGTCTTTTGTCTTAAAATAAGAAATGCTCACCCCAAAGGCCTCCATGACAAGGTAATTTTTTCCATTTTTGGTGAGAAATTTCTGATTGTCCTTGATGCTTTTTTTCTCATTTCTTTTTTTTTTCTCCCTGGGAAGTGGAGATATATTTTGATATTCCTTAAGGTTTGTACTATTTAGGAGACCTGAGAAAATTAACTACTCTGAAATAAGCCTGAAATTATGTTTAATAAAATTTATGGGCTAATAGAATCTGAGTCATACCACTAATTGTCCTTCCATTATAGGTAGAGCACTTAGGGTGAAGAGGTAAATGACATATGTCACTTTGCCTCTTTAGTTTTTAGTTACCTATTTATGTTTCTCTCCATGTCCCTGCAGGAGTATTGAAGGTCAAAATAAGGTATCTTCTTATTTTTCTTTCTCTTTTGCATTAATATGGCAGGATTTGTAGCTTTCAGCTGATTCTTTCTAATGATTATAATAGATTTCATCACAGCATTTAATACTGATATCCATTGAAATGATTTGGGAAAATATGATTTGGACTGTATCAACTTATTTCACTCAAACCTACAAAGACCTACCTAATTTCATTCATGTTTCTTCCTAATTTATCCATGTCTTTTTGAACTACTGGCAGTTTTCAAGATGACTAAATGCTAAAAATCTTAGCTGCAGAGAATTTATTTCAAAGAATAACCTTGAGGGATGCATAGATGTAAAATTTCACATCATCTCATACAGATTTGTCTCCTCAGAACAGAAACAGCTCTGCAACCTAAGATTAAATGAGCAGGTGGTAGAGACTTTCTGATTTGATCATGTTGCTTTTTTAGACAGACTAATTGTTCTGATTTATGGTTATCACCTGTATTTCATGGGTGCTTGCTTCCAGCTCTAATTAATGGATAATTTTTAACTGCTGCAATGTTAATTGTTCCTTGGATTTCAAGGGGTAGAGGAGAAATAGTTGTTAGTAAATAGAAGCTTTGGTTTTATGACTCTTTTTGTATTGACTCTTTTTGTATTAGAAATGGGAATTGTAATTGTTGGAGTTGGTTTTGATTTTTTAATTTGGGGTTTTTTGGGTTCCTATTGGTTGGCTTTTTTGGTTAGGGTTTTTTCTAAGATATAAAATTTCATATAATCTCTGAAATAAGAATATTAGGCTATGCATGTACTAATGATCATGATTAAAATTATACAGAGATTATCTTTAGTGTAAATATATATTATTTTAAAACTCTCTCATATAAGATTATTTGACATTTTTCAGGGAATACTAGAATTTTTGCATAATTTGATTATTTATACCTTGTGACTATATAGTACAAAAACAGAGTTCTATAAATCTCTTGGTATTGTTTTTTGACTAATGAATTCCTTTCAAAGATACATAAAATCTTGGTCTGAAAATTTAAAGACAGGGAGAATCCATCACTTCCCTTTGCTATGTCATTTCAGTGATTGTGTGAACACTAGGCAGAGTTATGCTGTTTTTTATAGAAGCTCTTCTGCTCATGCTATGAATAATGAAGAAAAAATAGATTACAAAAGAACATCAATTTATAAAAGTCAGTTACAAGAGTAATGGCAGTGCAAACACAAATATGAAGTAAGATTTTTAAGTACTAAATTCCAATAGTACTTTATAGTACATTAAATATAATACATAAAGTAGAAGAGGTCAGAGATCATGCAGATGTAATAGAGAGATGTTGTGGATGAATATTGAAGTGATTTTTTAATAAAGTCATCCAAAAATCATACATAGCTACAAAAACCCCCAGAAAATAGATTTCAATTGAAATAGCATTCTCCTGATGAGGTTTACATGAAACTGCTGCTGGAAATACAACTAGAAAAGTTGGTAAGACTTCATGGTTTGTCTTTAATTATTTTAAGTGTACAGGATCATATTGGGGAACTATTTGCAAAAAACCCAAACCAACAAAACATAAAAATCTCACAAAGGCAAAACTACGTAACTGATTCTGAAAGGTCCCTCTTTATTTTTTTTAATCTATTATTTATAAAAATATGCAGTTGTCCCCAGAAATGTAAATTTCTGTATCGTCTTATCTTTCACCATTAATGAGTCATTCTTGTTACAAACACCCCCACTTAACGAGCAAATTTTACAGTTTATAGTACTGGTACATTTTCTGTATCTTTCAGACTTTGTGTAAATATTTTCAGATTAATTCCTCAAATTTTCTTTCTAATTTGCAATTTCTATAGGTAGACAGGCCTACTGCATTAACTGACAGGCAATTTTTAGCACTTTACATTGTCACCAAATCACAACATGCATATTTTGTGCTCTGGTCTCCCGTCAGACAGCTGTGGCCTAGGTGTGAGCCTTCAATGGCAAACAGAGATGTCATTGCAACATGATTATTGCACTCCCCTGGAAAGCACAAAATCAGCAGGACCATTGCAGTTACAAAATCATCACTACATTCCAACCTTCACAAGGAAAAACTATCCACGTGGTGAAAAAGACATGGTTCTACATTGTGCTAGAGCTCACCTTATCAGAGGCTGGATCTGCCTTGATTGGATAGGTGAAACTTGTATAAGAATATCATCAGCAGGCTGCAATCACACTTTACTATTGTTTACTATTCTATGGACTAGGGCTATAATGCTGCAAAATTGTGGTGATTAATTTTGAAGTATTACTTTGTGAAATACAGTTTTAAATAGAGTGTATTTTAGAACTACTAAAATAGATCATATTTCAACAATTTAGTTACCTGCAGGTTTGTCCACAGAACAAGTTTAACATTTTAGAAACAATCCTGCAATCTTTCAACATTTAAAAAAATCACGAGTATCCTAGCTTTTCATTGGCACAACAGAGACAACTTTAGCCTGTCCACCTTTGGTTAAGTCAAGCTCCTGCTCATTTGATTCATGTGCTGCATTTGTGAGCTTGGCCTTTGCTGATGGGAAGGAGAGGAAAATAGGTTTATTGGGGTCTATTATGCTCCCATTAACCTACAGAGCAGAGACACTTTCTGTCATTTTAAGTGTTCTTCTATTGAATTCAGCAACATTAAAGTTGACCACCTCTGCCCTTACTAACATATGTCATTATAATCAAAGGAAATGTCTAAAAAGCTGAAGTACTCCATCTGTAGGTTGCAGATCAGGCTTGGCTTGTATTCATGGGCAAAGTGCCCTTATGGATATGAATATTAATATTAATGTTTTTAAATGGTAATCTTCGTGAATAGTTACTGTGCCCCTTTATCCCCTTGTTTCCTTTTTGAACTTCAACATTTGTTTGATATTTTCTAATTATATCCTTTCTGTCACGAAACAGACATGAACATGGCCCTCTGGTCAAGGCTGCATGCAGGTTCTGCAACCTACAACTCTGGCAAGAAAAAGAAGTTGTGGCCTCAAATTAATTAGAGTGTGTCTTATAAAAACAAATCAAAATTATGCATAAAGAGAGTCACTAAAAATATGGGAGTCCTTAAAGTTATTTTAATTTATCTGCATCTTTTCAGTTTCAGTAGTTATTTCTATTACTTTTCAACCTCTGCGTTCCAAGTACATATGTGAATGAATAGAATTGGTTAGCAAATGGAGAAAACAGGGTTTGTGTTTATGAATAGAGCTGTGTCTGAAAATTGGATGTAGGAAATTACTTTGACTTTACTTTTTTTTTCCCAGTTGTGTTGCTTTTTCATACCCAGGTTTTTTTCTTTATTTATAATCTGGTGGATGAGTTCCAGAAACAACACCTGCATGTCAATCACATGCAATTTGCAATTTCCTTAGACTGTTGGTTACTTTCGTTTTTTGTGGAAAAGATGCAATTACATGCCAAATTACACTGATCATGTCAACAAATTAATATTAGACCTCATGTTTACCCATGCTTTCCTTTTTGGAAATCAATGACCCTAGAACCGCCATGATATTAAAAGATAGACAGTGAAGTATTTAAATTATATATTAGAGAAATTAGCACAAGAAAATGCTAATTCAAGTATAATTTGTTTTCCATTTGAATTATGTGTGTCTTATCCCTCAAATTCTGTGCCTTCATAGCACTGCTGCATAAGAGAGGACTACCTTTGAAAAACTTCACAATGTGGACTTTGCAGAGTTGCTAAAATTGTGGTGTTTTTAGAGCAGAACACAAATTTTTTTCTGCCTGCAACCCAAATAAAAATTCTAACAAGGACACTGAAAAAGGGATCAGATTGAATCATGTATGAATTTTAATTTCAACTCTATTCATGTACGTGTAAGTACAGAGTTCATACAGATGCGGAAGCCAAGGCCCAGCATTTAGCATAAAAGAAAAAAAAGCTGTCCAAGCCAGAAATATACCTTTATGGCCAAGAAGTTATTCTGAGTTGCTTTAGGAAGAGCATCCCCAGCATTCCTAGCATTATCCTGTGCATCAAGAAGAGCACAGGCAGTAGGTCTAGGGATATGATCCTGTCCCTCTACACAGCCCTGATGGGGCCATATCTGGAGTGCTGTGTCCAGTTCCAAGCTCCTGAGGACAAAAGAGACACCAGGCTGCTGTAACAGGTCCAGAAAAGGGGGAGAAACGTAATTAAGGAACTAGAGAATCACTCTTATGAGGAAATGCTTATAGAGCTGGGCCTGTCCAGCCTTGAAAAGAGACCACAGAGAGAAGACCTCATCAATGTCTGTAAATATCTGAAGGGAGGATATCAAGAGGATGTCTCATCTCCTTGGTGCCAAGCAATAGGACAAGAGGCAAGGGGCAGAAACTGATGCACAGAAAGTTCACCTGAACATGAGCAAGAACTTTACTGTGGAGGTGACGGAGCACTGGAACAGATTGCTCAGAAAGGCTGTGGAGTCACACTCACTGGAGATATCCAAGAACTGTCTGGACACGTCCCTGCACAATGAGCTTTGGAGTGACGCTACTTGGCAGGAAGGTTGGGCCAGATTACCAGCTCTGCCTTTGAACTTTACACATTCTGTGTTTCCATGATTCTTTGCTAAGGCTGAAGGCTTTATTATCTTCTCTTAATTAACAGAATTTAAGAACAAACCTATTAACTAAATGGAGCTAAAAGTTTTAAAAGGCATGGGACTCACAGTGCAGGAATTTCTTGTGACTTGTTACATTATTTTTATTCTGTAACTGGTGAAAAAAACCTCAGTTGCTGTGCCAGCAGTTGGCTTAAGATAAGATTTGCATTAAAATGCATGCTAGGTTCACATTATAGCATTTCTTTGCTGTTACGCAGGTGCTATTGAGGAAGGTTCTCTACAAATTACAAATTCAGCAGTTTAATGAGTCTGTCAAGCTTGTCAATTGTCAAGGAGAGAAAATGGATAATCATCAGAGAGAAAGTTCAAGGTGATGTCTTTGCTGAGGTATAGAATGCTAATATCAAATGAGTGTGAGTATGAACAACCTCTGTGTGAAAATTATAAATCTTTTTCTCAGTATCTCTGTGCCTTATAGTACAGCTAGCACCACCCATTGTCTTCACTCTGCTGGCTGTTATGTGCCAATTATTTCAGCATTGAAGCCCGTACAGCTGAGAAAAAACCAACCCTCTCCTGAACACCTTTTTAATTAACTGTTATGTTAGCTCTTAAACTTGACATGTATCTTCCTGTTACTAAGGTTACTTTCTTTCACCCAAGAATAACACAGAAATTATTAGTTTTCTTAAAGATTCTAAAGACGTGGAAGGAGGGAAAAGCAAACACCCAATTCCTTGTAAGGCAATCTCCTCTCATATAGAGGGATTAAAACACCTGTCGAAGAAAGTCCCTTTCTTTCCTGGGTAGCCTGTGTCACAGGATATGTTATAACCCAAATTCTTCTTCTGGAGTTGCAATTCTAAGTATTAGGCATTTTTCAGTTTATTGATTTTTGTTTGCAATCTAGAGATATCTACAATGTTCAAATATTTGAAACAAAGCCATCAGAGAAAAGAGAAAAGAAAAAAAATTCCCTGCTTAGTTTATCCATCATAAGAAAGATTTGATCTTCTCAGTTGTTAAGTCTTTTAATTTTTAGCTATGGAAAATATTATTTTATCAGCTATGCTGCATGAAAGCTTATATACTCAAAAAGGCAATGTTGTTAAGCAGATTACAACTGAATTTACAAAAAAAACAAAACAACAAGATAATTCAGCTAATCAACTTTATTATTTTTTTCCATGTGAATTTTGATATGATTGATTTTTAACATTTTTGTCAAATTACTGTAGATTCGATAATTATTAATTTTTTATACTGATAAATTTTAAAATCTCTACTTGCTTTTCATGAACATGAGTCCCTTTTTTGTTTGAATTCTGCCTTCTCTCTGATTAAAATTTCAGAATCAAATAGGGTATTCCTAAAATAATTATTTTGGTGAGGTTTAAGTAACTTGGGAGTAGTTCTACCTGTTAATTTGTTGTTTGTTTATGTAGTCCTAGGGTGCTTTTGACTGATATTGTGAATTCCTTGAGCATAAGCTCATGTAACAAAGTGAAACACTGTCTATTAAAACTGAATTCTGTGTATTTTATTGGGTGCATGACAGTGAAAGTGATGACAATTCAGATTGACTTGTTTATGCATGATTTACGCATTGTCATCATGTATGAAATGTGTTAGACCACTTAATGTACTTTTACTGTCCTTTGCATAATTATGCAGTAGTTGTCTCTGGAAAGAGGTTTCTCCTTTTCCAAGCTCTCTACTTATCATCATTTCAAACTCAAAATCTTAGCATTCCTCTGTGTTTTACTGCAAAAGAGACTGTAAGTGCCATTTTGAAATTTGCAAATCGCTGGGCAGCCTGTTAAATAAAAGGTAATATAAAATTATCAGAACAGATTCTCTCTTGGTACCCTTAAAGTCAAATGATCTCTCACTCTTTTTAAATCCTTACTCTTCTCTCTCTTCTCTTCATTCAATATGGCAATTAGTTCAATAAGTTAAGTGGGAGTTTAACTGCTTCTTCCCAGTCTCCTTATTTCCATTGCATGTAGTGTTAGGAAAAAAGCAGAGTAACAAAAGAAAATAATCAAAATAAATTTAAAAATCAAGACTTCTGGTGTATCAACTACAACATAAAAACATTCACCATATTGTTATACCTATAGAGGAAACAGTGACTAATCTTTCTGCTATTTCACATATTGGTTTCATATGGTATGATGAAGTTAACTTTCAGTGTCATAACTATCTCCTTTTTTCTCTCATTAAAAGTAGGAATAGTAATGTCAATTATGATTTCAGTTTATTTTTGTTTAAACATGACAACTTTTATTAGTCATTATTTTTGTCTACCTTCTGTGAAACTGCTCAGTTTCTACAGAAGTCAGCAGCTTTTGCAGTAGTACAGTATTAACAGCAATTTTGTCCTGGAGGTTTATAGACACACTGATGCATGACAGTTCTGTGTATATTTTTGTTTCTAAGTACACATCTATGTTTTCATGTACGTATGTACACATACATTTGGCCAGCATGCACAATGCAAATTCATCTCATCAATGACTAGAAGACAAGCTCAGATTTCAGATATGCTGTTTTGAAATTTCAAAAAAAATTTTTGACCAAGGCTAGAAAAGGCAATTGGATTCTTAAGTTTTCCAAATATGCAAATGAGAAGTTATAGATGCAGGCATTGCCTACTTACTAGTGGTCAGGTCACACCATAATTTTGTTTCTTTTATTATAATAATAAAATCATTTGATAGGAATTACATAAGATTGCATTTTTTAAATACCATAGCAATGAATACACTTTACTTACAGGCTACAATTTCTTGAGTAATGTATAAATCTCTTTCAGCATAGATAAAGAGGTCTGGTTCTTGATTGTAATGATAGGAATCTCGGTCTTTCTTTGCTGATAAAAATTAGTATTTCTTGTAGATATCCTCATCTAAGGGTATGTTCTTTCAACTTGAAGTTTATTGACTGTATTATAATTTAATTGAAATAAGCTTCTAGGGACTAAATAGTCATGGCAGTATTAAACCAGTATGTAAGGAAATAAATCTCAAAGATATATTGGAGCCATGGCCTAAAATTGTCTTGATGAAATCTGACTCCTTTCCAAACTGAAATTTGTAAATTTTATATAAGGGATGATTAAAATAGTGAAACAGTAGTAGATTGAGACGTTTCCATTCTGTACAAATAAAGACACACTGAGAGAAGCTCTCATATGCAATACAGCACAGACTAATACAAAGCAACATTTTAATTCTCTTTTCCAATACACCGCTCCACTAAAATAAGTTGTTCTGCTATGATCTAGAGTTATTTTCCATGGAAAACAAAAAAAGTTTACAAGTGTTCAAACTGTGACTCTCTAAGTTACATTTTCCACAAGAAACAAAATGCTTAGTGAATTTTGAAGTACACTGCGCATTTTGCCTATAATTACAGCTCCAAGATTTCCAGTAAAATGCTTGAAGTAAAAGCATAGATTCATCAGAATCATTCACTTTAGGAGATAGATATTATAAGCAATAAAGACCAAGGGGAATGAAGAGCAATTCTTATGGAGGTCTAAAATTTCTAAATATTGCTTATATTGTATCATCCTTGAAGAAATAAGACACTAAAAAGAATTATAATTTACATGTACAAATATAAATCTAGCTTGTCAGACTTTATGGTATTAATTTATTAAATTTATTAATATGTTTATTCAAAATTACATTATATTAAGGAATTCAAAATAGTTTACTAATTTGTGTTGTTTATTCCACACAAATACATGAAGATGAACAGATTGTTTTTATTTCTAGAAACTTTCTGAAATTATATAAATATTTTCTTACTGATCCTGAATTTGTTATGATGACCTTGCATTTAAGGTCCTTGCACTTGAAGATCCCTGACTTTTATCACTTAACACCACTGAAAACACTGAAATAGATATTTAGGGATGCCTGTGAAAGTAGATATTAAAAAAAAGAATCTCAGTGTAGAATATATTATAGTCTGATCTATTTAATTTTGTCATTGAATGTATCTTTCTTATCAAAATTTATCTAGAAGTTTTGATGAAATATTAACCATTGCTTATAGTATAAAAAGAATGCTTATAGTATAAAAAAAGAATCCCTGTCTTTAAAGGAGACAAGAATCTTCCATTTCCCAATATTTAACTAGATTTTCCATGGTGTAACTCTTTCCAATGACTAAGTAGTTTTGGAACTGTTCGAATTAAAAAGAAATGTGTTTCCTTTCACAGAAACATTAATCCCAGGTTCAAGGGCTGATTTTGAAGTCAACATGTTATATTTCAGAAGAGACCTTTTGACTGTTTGATTCCATACACTATATTAAAGAAAGTCAACATCTACATTAGTCATCTCATCTCTTTTGTTTTATTGACTATCTAGGTGACCTCTCCTTTCAGCTGTAGTAGATGTTATGCTGGGAGAATGTCAGTTTGTAAAGGAACTAATATTTTTTGGTACTTCTGAATCATGATGAGTAAATTAATTGGAAGTTACTTGCTTTCATTTTCAGGAAAACTAATGGAATACATGTGATTCAATGAGTTCTGGGGCAGAGAATAATTGCAATTTTCATCAGTGAAATAGCGGTGATATCTATATGTGACAGGAAAAAAATTGCCAATGTGCCATTTACAGCAATGAAGAGACAGTGGAAAAAGGAGAGGAAAAAAATAGGTTTTCTTATCAAAGCAATGTCTTGAAACACAGGTCATGGCCTGTTCAGGGTTTAGGAATGGTATTATCCAATTTAGTATGCTCGCCAAAAAATACACACATATTTGCTCCACCTACAACTCCTTCAATTGGAGGCACAAATGGTGAAGATCAAAGGCTAATATAAGAAAGGGAACAGGAGCAACAACAGTATTAATAGCAAAAGGTATACAAGAGAGGGTGATCTGTATGCAAAAAATGCTCACTATGGATCCTGCAACAATAAGCAATTCTGGAAGGCCTCCCCCATCATGTATTCCTGACCAGCAGGAGCCCCTTCTTCCCACAAAAAGAAAATAGAGTTCTTTTCTCCCAAACTGTGAGCTGAGCAGTCTTAGTGACCCTGTATAAGATAGTAAGCTATCAGGGAACACCCAAAGGGGTGAAGGGACTTGAGGAAAAGCCGCATGAGATGCAGCTGAAGTCACTTGTTCTGTTCAGCCTGGAGGAAACTGAGGAGAGACCTTTTGCAGTTACAGCTTCCTCACAAGGAGAAGAGGAGGGGCAAACACTGATGGTTTTGGAGACAGGACCAGAGGAAATGGCCTGAAGTTGTGTCAGGGGCAGTTTAGGCTGGCTATTAGAAGACGATTCTTCCCCCAGAGAGGGTGTTTGGAGCTGGAACAGTTCCTCAGGGAAGTGGTCATAGCGGCAGCCTGACAGAGTTTGAGAAGCATTTGGACAATGCTCTCAGGCACCAGGTGTGACTCTTGAGGTGTGCTGTGCAGGGCCAGGAGCTAGACTTGATAATCCTTGTGGATGTCTTCCACTCAGCATATTCTCTGATTCTCTGAACACACTTAGATAAAATCTCTATTAAAGAATAAACTGTCAGCAATAATTTATATTATTTTCCAAGTGCTACATATTTCCACATTATATAGGTCCTCTCTGGTTCCCATGCAACAGGATGAAGAAGGAAGAATGAAAATTTATTTCTTCTTTCAAGGTCCTGATAGGAAATTTCCAAAAGCGTAGTAGTATTTAATAAAATTATTAAAATATATTGACTTATTGTGGCAAAAGAACATATATTTCTGTCTAGCTATATATTATAACTCTTAGAAAAAGACCAGAGAAGTAGAAGAAATACAGAAAGCTTAATTAATCAATTAAATATCATTTGAAACCTCTTCTACAAGTAATAATTATTAATATTATATTAATTATAATTGTAAATAATTGTATTATTAGTATACTGAGAAAAAAAAAGATTTATTATTTATTTCTTCTTTTATTTTTAATCAGTTTATGTCATGAACTGCAAGGCTTTTTGAATAGGAAATTCTGTTTTACTAATAACAGTTCATGAGTGATCCAGTGACAAGATTGTGCCTCATGTATACATTTTGTGTTTTACTGCTTAGTTGTCTCCTCAGTAAAATAAATGGCCTAAATTTTGGTGTAAGTGTTCAAGGATGCTCTTTACTGAATTGAACTGGCAGAGATTATAGTTTAGATGCAAATGTTACAAATTTTTGTTTGAAAAGTTGTAAAAGGCATCCTCCCACAGCATGTAATTTTCTCCTGAAACGTACATTGAGACCCACAGGAGTCCATTGCAGCATGTTGTTGCAGACTTAGCACAGTTCTACTAATATATGACAAATATCATGAAGGAAAGTCCACTTTGATTTTTCTTATTAATTCTGCAAATATGAATTGAATTACTGTTTATTGCAAATGGTATCACGACAGATTGACAACAATTTAGAGATAGGTGTCCAGTGATAAACTATGAAATATGAGATTAAAACTTTGCCACTAAACCTTAGTTTTGAATGAAATCAGGACCAAAAGAAAAATAAGTACCACATTTTTTAGTACAGACAGAAGTGAGTAAATCTCCTTAAAAATTTGAAATATGAACCTTGGGATCATTTAGTCAGAGATTTCTGCTGGGTAACATGGATTATTCAGTTCTGTACTCCTATGAAATAAAAATTCCCTTTTTCTTAGAGGTTAGGTAATTTTCTGGTGCAGGTGGCAGCAGATGTTGACAGTAAGGGTAGCAATAAATTCAAGGAGATAGTGAAAGGAGTACAGTTCTCACTGTAACTGTCGCCATGAGTAAGACATCCTGACCACTCATGCTGGCCAGTTTTCTATTTTAAATAAGACACAGAGAGAAGAAGAAGAAGAAAAAAAATGGTCTCAGAATTTGGGGACATATACTTGTCTTATTTATTTAGATTAATTCAAGTGCAAAATTTAGATTTTTGATTCTTACTTTGCTGTAACATATTAAATATATACATACACATACCTATACTCAAATATGTCTACTATTCCAGAAGCTGGAGAATAAGAAGACTATACTATGTATATCTAATTGTAACTGAAAAAATATGCAAAAAGAAAAAAAATATACTGCCTGCAAAATTTACATTTTGAAGAAAAGATTACTACATTTAAACACCAAAATGTAATTCTAAATAATAATTCTGGAAATTCTTTTCATCCTTAGAAGTAGCAACTCCAAGCCTAATTTTGTGAAAGGTAGTCTGTAAAGAGATTTTCAAGGTAGTCTGTAAAAAAATTTTCTTCTGTTCAACACATCCATGCAAAGACGGGAAATTTTAAAACTAAAATCTACAAATGAATTTTTTATTAATTATTAATAATTAACCATGATAATTCTGGACATCAATCTCAGTTACTTTGCATGATGACCCTTAAGCAGTGCATTCTATTATTTTTCTTAAAGTACTTGACCAAGATGATGATGCAGATTATAACATTATTTTAAAAAATAAGTTGTTGCAATTCATGCCTTTTGGTCTATGAATTGGGTAGAATGCTACAAATACCCAACAAAGCATCTATTTTCCCATTCCCAGTTCACTTCTGTATGTTGTTGGCATTATTATTATAAAAGCTCTGAACATTATGATCAGTGGTCCTCTGAAAAGCACATCTTTTTCTATGTCTTTGATAAGGAATATTTCAGATAGGCTGTTGATGTGCCCACTAGATTAAAATTCTTCCAGAGTTAAAAAATTACTTTTTTACCTTTTATATTTGTTAAGATTATAAACAGTGAAAGAAATTTAAAATAAACTACTTAACATCAAAATCAATAATATTTTGCAAATATTTGAAATATAATTTGTCCAGCACTTTTGAGCTAAGTCAGATCTGGTCAGAAGAGGGAGTTAAAGACTTTTGTCCATTTTGGTCCTTTGGCTATACTGAAGGTTGTTGGTTTTTGGACTTCACTGCAGAATTATGAATCCAAGATAAGATAACCTATGACTAATGTACCACTTTGAAAATATGTTTATTATAGAAAGACAACTGAAGCACTAATACTGAAAAAAACATCAATATATAAAATATGTACTGAATAAGATGTATTAAAAAAAAGAAAAATATTTCTAACTTCACTGCATAAAATTTCTGCCTTAAAATAATGAGACATCTATTAGGAGAAAGAGTGGCTTCTAGATTTGTATTTCTGTTAAGTTACTAATTTAAAAATGTCACTTGATGGACAGAGGAAGGTTTTATACTAGAATAGCCATTATATTTTCCCATAAAATAACTCTGCGAAAGTGGTAGATCTGGTACTTGATTACATCTGGATTAAATGCTATCTATAGAATGAAAAGCAAGGCCAATATGTTTTATGTATCTAATTAATCTCTTTCTGAAATTACAGTTATATTTGACACAAATTATGGGGATTTTAAGAGAAAATTTTGTTTTGTTTATTATGTTAATCATGTATGTACTTTATACGTTATTCTGGCTTTTGAAGAATATTTATTGGAATATGTACTAGAGTAGCAGTGTATTTAATGTAGTGTGGCTCTAGAATAACTCGTAATGTTTAGTTTTGAAGTACACAAGACAGTAGTCTTTTCAGGCGTGTTTCAGCAGTTAGAGCATAGTGCTAACAACATCTGTGTGGAGCTCCATGTTGTATTATATACACAGTTCTGCATAAGTTTGTGAACTGCAGATATTTGTAAAAAAAAAAATATTGTATGACTTGCCCTGCTTTGAAGGAAGACAAAATAGAGGAGTTTTATTTCTTTAAAATACACCATCTTTACACCAAAGAAATTGAAGTATTGAAAATATTTTTTTTAATATAGAATTAAAAGCAGGGTAGAAAAGCATAAAAATTTCATGAGAAATAAGTTTTTAAAATCAGGCTATAGATGGGTGCCCTATGTATGATCAAGGAGTCAAAGAGTCTCAGCTGAACAAGACAGACAATGGAAGTACAACACCCTCAGAGTGAATTTTATAGTTGTTATGGGAGAAAGTAGTTTCTCTTTGATGAAAGCTTGAAAATAAGAAAGAGAATCTATTGAAAAATATAATATTCTAGGATCTGTCATAAACATTTCATATCTGCACCCTACACACTACATAAAATTTGGTTTATGTTTCACTACATCTAACAGCAGATTCTTCTATTGTTGTGGGTTTAAAGATATATACATGCATCAGAGTAAATTAGCCTCTTAATTTCAAATTCGACAGGTTAACACTATTACAAGGTACACAAGTGATTTTGCTCATTGTGAAAATTTGCATGTTTTCATTACAATACATTAGTACTTAAAGAAGAAAAGATATTTTTTGTGTTTTCTTTCTTGCGTGGTAAGTTACACTGGTTCATAGGGGGATAGGTTTTTTAATAAAAAAGATCTCTGAACAACACAACGTAAGTATAGTAAAGTGGAATACTTATTTCCATAAAAAGGAGGAAATTGTTTCAATAGAATATACAGTTTCATATTTTTTGCTCAAATTTAGGAATTAAAAACATAAAAACAAAAAACATGAACCCAAAAAAATAAAAACCAAAAAACACAAACCCAAAGAAAGGTTTGGACTTCAATTTTCAGCATTGAAAGTTTTATTTTCATTGTAAACATATAGTAGCACAGAGTTAAATCCACAATATAACAGTATATTCTCTCTTAAAACCCATAAGATATATCTCTGATCCTGGGTTACTTAAATTAGACACTTCTTAATAGGGAGGAAAAATATATGTGAGTAGGCAAATATCAAAACAGCATGTTAAAGTTTTAACTGAATAAATATTATCAGGTAATAAGTGACTATTTTTAATGAATTATTAAAATATTTTTAAAAAGCCCTTAGAAGGCCCTGGTAAAATCAGATAACTTTATCATAACACTAAGAAGTTTTGTTCCTACAAAAATTAAAAAAGAGGAGTATAAGGGAAAGTTCTCATAATCCGTGAAATTTCAAATCTAAAAACCAAATAATTTCAGATTAAATAAAAATAAATTATTCAGCTTATCTACACTTACTATTCCTGCACATCATTAGATACTTCTTGGAATCAGTGCAGGATCCTGTCATGCTCCTTGTGTATAAGTAAATGAGAATTAACTATGCTAATTTTCTATGTTTTCTTGTTACTTGTCAGTGAATGCTTACCAAATATTTATTAATCATCATAAAGCAAGCATTGTCTCAAAGTGCCATGATAGTAGGGCTTCTGCAAGCACAGAACCAGAGGGTGGAAAGTGCATTTTAGAGCAACATATGGATAAATATATTCTGGAAAACTCAAGGAAGCAATAAGGCAACAGTGGTCACCATGACAGATGGTAGTACAGACCTCCAAGAACATAAGCATTTTTATGAGTAATTCTAGTCTACTTCTCTAATTTTTATTTACCAAAGTAGAATTTTAATGATGAATTTAAAATCAAACAAAGGATTAACTTTTAAGATATTTACAAAATAATTCCCCCAGGTGAATGACAACACATTGATGTTTATTTGAAAATTTATTAATGTGATGAAGAACTAATATTATGAGCTACTGAGAGGCAGAAAAAATCTTGATACTACAGAGATAATTAAAAGTTAGGAATTTTGAAAATGAAGGCAAATGGTTAATTTTTGATATGATACAAACAAGGAGGAGACTGGAAACATTCAAGATAAAGGGTAATCCAGAAGATGAGATTATGAGAACCTGGATCAAAGTACTTGTGTATAAATAGGAAGGAGGATTTATCGGTTAAAACCCAGACAGGATTTGAGTATGTAAAGCAAGGAAGGATCAATAGGTATAGTACTGGTATTCACAATGCCTGAGAAAATGAGGCAACTGCAGGGCTCAAATACAGCAAGAAATCAAGATGTGTCTGTTAACCATACATTAGATAGTTGAATGTTACATTCTGCTAACATGATGTGACAAATATTTTCTATGGGCTAGAAGATTTAATTTTGGGCCTGATTAGAGTGGTCTGAAATATAGAAATAAAGTTATGCTTGTTGCCTAAAAGAGTAGTAGAATTTTAGGTAAGATTATCTAGATTAGAATTCAGTTGGAGAAAAAAGAGCTTAACCAGGCTTGGAAAGCATTTTGGAACTATTGTGAATAGAAAGACCAAGAAAAATTCTCAGAGGAAAAGAAATTAAAAAAAAAAAAAAATCAACAAACCAAGAATTCATTGAGAAAATAGTCATGGAAGAAAAGGAAAAAAGTATTTGCCTGACTGTTCTGATGGTATTAGACAAAGACAAGAGTGTCATCCTGTCTCTCAGATTTGGATATAGAACTATTTAAAGTGACTATGAGAGATCATTTGAGCAATTCACATGTTATCAGAGACCAGAGATAAAAAAAGGAAACAGAGAGGTAGTTGGTGGAAAATTAAATGGGGTTAAAGCAAAGTACATTTTATAGTCTGAAGCTGCTAGCTATGTGCAAGAAAACAGCAAAAAGAAATGGAGAAAAATTAGAAGGGGAGAAAGGAGAAGGAGAAGAAGAAAGAAGGAGAAGGAGAAGGAGAAGGAGAAGGAGGAAAAGGAGAAGGAGAAGGGATTAATGGAAAAATAAATCATGCTGAGGAAAGGACAATATAGTTCCATACTTTTTCATTTTTTTTCTTGAAATAAGTTAAGCAGACATTTTGTGAAGAAAAAATGGAGGGAAAATGAGAAATAACACAAGATGGAAAGGCATGGCTGGCATTGATTTAGAAAACTGGAATGGTTTAGCAAGGAACATGACCAAGGTGAAAACAGAAAATAAACCCAAATGTGCTCTTCCACTCGACCAGTTTGCAGTATCTGAAAGGAGGGAGGGAATGGAACAAGTCAGTCTTTTGGGCTGAAGAATCTTGACTGGAAGAAAGTGTAACAAAGAGGAAATAAAGAATAATTAACAAATGAACAAACAACAAAAAATGAAAAGGAAAAACAACATTTAAAGTGGTAGAAGAGTTTAAAAGAAAGGACAAGAACAGAGTAATACTTCTGACTTTGAGTCCACAGAGCAGATATACAACTGCATTCTTGTTTGTACCAATGACAAAAGGAAGAAGTGGGAAGATTACCCCAAGTTATTTATCAACAAAAATACATGCAGAATTAAATTTATAGTGTTTGCGTTCTTTTGGATGCAGGTATATGAACCATATTACCAGGGCATCTGGAAGAATTTAACAGAAAATTATCAATAGGGTGTGTGTGGTAACCCCTTGTGTAACAGGAGCTTTCTGGGGGAGCTGAAAGTGTATAATCCAAAGAAAAATATGGACTTAAAAGTCACTCAGCTGAAACTGGGGTCTGCGCGGGGGCGTGAACGGCCCTGGAATCCGGCTATCTGGTGAGGGGCGAAGGCCAGGGCCCCTGCGCATCAGAAGCCAGCCCCCCTCGGCGTCTTGGCCTTGGGCTGAGCTGGGTGATAGCTCGGAGCAGCGCGGTGAGAGACGAATTAGGAGGCGACCACTTGCTGGGGGTAAACTGTCGGTTTATTACAGAAGAACCAACAAGGAGGGGAAACACCCAGCAAATGGCCCCGAACAAGGGGCAGGAGAGGGTTTTAAGGGAAAAGGGGGGAAGAAGGCAGGGAAACCCGGCTATCCAATAGAAATACATATTTGGAGGTACGAAACATAACTGATATACCAAAGTAACCAACTGTTATAAATCATAGGAGGGGCTCCGGGGCTACAGCCAACCATAACTCCCAGAGAAAAGAAAATTCTCGAAACCTGGGAGGAGAAAAAGAGTGATTGACTGACCCCAAGGAGGAAACAACTTTCACTTTATAAGAGAAACCAAGGGAGGAGCAGTTTCATTTCCATAGCAACCTAACTGGCAGAGTAGCAGCAGGAAGTAATACAGAAAATGGGGGGAGCAAACTAACAAACTTAAGAACACACCACAGCATCGGTCTTAGAAAGTACTTGCGCCAATTTCTGAAATAAGGTTTTGTTTTCTGGAAAATTGCGTATTTCTTAATCAAGACTTCATAAAATAAATAGTATGTGCTGCTCTTTCCCCCTGTTTAGATAATTTACACCATTAGCTAGTGCAATAAGAAAAACCACAGTAAACATAGATAGCATCTTTTACGTGGCTGCTTAAGGTCATCCTCTCAATGACTAAAAAATTACCACTCTCTAATCATAGGTTTTTATTCTGCATAAATTTAGCAGCAGCATAGCATCTAGATGTAGATATCAATCCTTCTTTCAGATACAAAAGAATTTCAAATATAATTTTTATCATAACCCATTTATCCTTTTGTAATTTTTACATGGAAGAAAATGAATAATCATTAGTAATAAGGATCTTACATCACTGTAAGCTTGGAAATGCATAAATATTCTATGGAAATATGAAATCTCAACTGTGATTATAAAATGTAACAAAGACAGATGTGCAGGATTAGTTCCTCATAAAATTTAATTTATTTTAGTTGAGATAGTCATTCAATAAGTGTTCTGATTTTATGATTTCCTTTTGCATTAGGAAAATAAAGACTTGCACACAATTTGCTATTTTTTTTTTTTATAAAAGTGACTAGTTTTCAAATCTGCCCTCAATATTGACATTTTAAGACCAGGAGTAGTGACACAATTTTGTTTGGGTTTTGACAATGCTGTTACATGAATCTTGAGGAAATACAGAATTATCCTGCTGATAACAAATAAGTTACTTAGAAAGTTTTTTTGCAGCAAGGGACAGATCGGATTAAATAACCCATATTTTAATTCCAGTCTTCAGAAGCCTACTGAAACCCAGAATTTAAAGGTGAATTACCAAACTTTCCTTCCTGGATGAATTATGAGGAAAGGTCATATCTCACACAAACAGTTGTCACTGATTATGTAATCAGGATGATAATGATTTTCACCATTTTAATCACAAGATTTCTAGGACAGGAAAAAAAATATAGGTATCAGTTCAGTAATCCTAAAGTAAATCCAAAATAGACACATTCAAACACTGAATTCCAGATTTTTTTGTCCAGATATTTACTGTATGTTTTCCGTAGTTAGGTAATCTTCCCAAATATCTTCTAATCATTACCTTAGCTGACCAACCATGTATGTAATCAGCTGATGACCATACATGTACTTATTCTTTTTTACACCAAAAGAGAGCTTCATGTCTTATTTAGATAAAATTTTTTCTTGTTGCATAAAAACAGTATTCAAAGTTCCCAGACATAACACCAAGGTTTGAAATGAAAATAGAAAACTGTATTTTCGAACATTACCTTTCTGTAGCAAGGGACCTGCAGTTTGTTTTCTCATCTCATACTCTTCAAGGCCACCCAGAGAATAGCTTGCACTACCACGCCAGGGAGGCATAATGCTACAGAAATCTACAAAGCTGCTGCTTTGATCTTTCAAAAGCCATTAGCATCCATATCTCTCTAGATCTGGCTTGGAGTTCTGCTTGAATCATAAATTAATTATATTATGGAGTAGATTTGAATTCATTTGCTCAATCATAAATATTTAGAGCAACTTTGGACATCTTGGGATATCTAACATACCTTCATGGACCTGGAAGATATGACATAAGAAAAAAGTAACATATTGATGGGAGCTAGCTGGTCCATGTTTAGAAATGTGAAGAGGACATTGAAAGGCTAGTTGAAATGTCTTGAATTTCTTGTCTAAGAAACACAGCATGGTCCTCTGAAGACCACTGAAAGAAATAAGGAAGTTGGAACAAACATCTGTGTAGAGAATTTTTTTGCTCCCTTCATTAATATGCAAAAGAAAAATAAGCTAATGTACACTTCTTGTGGTTCCTTTGCCTACCCTATTTCTGCCCAGAACACTTAATGATTCAGATATAACCAAGTATATGAGAAATGCAGTTATGGAAGAATAGGACTTTGGCTTTCGTTCAAGGACAGAAGAATAATTACTGACAATAATAATAATAATTCGTCAAAAGAATTAGAGGCGGTTTGGAGGTTTTTTTCACCTGTAAGGGAGTTTCCATTCTTATTTTTTAGGAGGTACTGACCCTTTGCCAATGAAAAAGGTGCTCAGAAAGATTGTTGAAGCTTTTTACATGCAGACATAAAAATCAAAGTTTTGTAGGCACAGCTATGGGACACCTGCTGTAGCTGGTTCTGCTTCAGCATGATTGAAGCTAGACAACCACCAGACATAACTGCCAACCTCACCTGTTCTATCAAAGATGTTTCTATTATAGGAAATATTCCATTTCTATTTTCAGGTAGAATTTGTCAAAATTACTTTGATATGACATTTTCTAAATTATTTTTCTTTTTCTTTGTTTGTTTGGTTTGGTTTTTTTTTTTTGTGTTTTTTTTGGTGGTGTTTTTTTTTTTTTTTTTGTCAAACCAATATGAAAATGACCTTACACAGAATGCTCATAAGAGGTTTATGGTTACAAATCAGGTGGAGGCAGCAAAGGGAGCTTTGCAGCTGGTGTTTAGTGAGGGCCACCTGACCAAGGCTGGTCTATTGATGAAACCTTCCTGCTCCAGTTACGGGAAATGTCAATCTCTAAGGCTCCTCTCCTGCTGGGACTTTAACCACCCCAACACCTGCTGGAAATGTACTACAGAGATCTGCAGGTGGTCCAGGAGACTCCTGCAATTATGGAGTAAAACATCTTGAGCCAATATGTAGACAGTCAATATGTAGAAAGGGAATAAATGGCTTGCAGTCCTATGAGAAATGGGCCAGGCAATAAGTAAAGAGGAGACCCTGAATTATAGGAAAGCGAACTCCAAGCTGCTCAAGAGTTAGTCCAGAGAACCCTCTTGGAAACTCTCCTCAGGAGCAAGGGAGCAAGAGCAGAGTTGGCAGGTCTTTATAGTGTTCTCTATAGAGCTCAAGAGCTCTCAATCTGTATGTGTAAGAAATCAGGAAAGGAATGAGATAGACTGGCATAGCTGAGTTGAGACCTGCTAATCAAACTAAAAAGAAAGAAGGAAAGGCAAAGACTATGTGAAAGGAGGGACAAGTATCCCGGGGAGAGCATCAGGAAATTACCCGGTTATGTAGGGATGGGGTCAGAAAGACAAAGGCATATCTGGAGCTGAACTTGTCAAGGGACACGAGGAATAGCAAGTCCTGTTTAATCAATATTAATATATCGGGCTGTTGTAAAAATAATAATATGGTTTTTTTCTCCAAAGTTTTATTCACATTTATAGTTTATCTTCATCTAATTTCTGAACAACTTCTAACTTGTTTTTAAAGAGGCCATTGAGAGATTCCCAAATGAGGTAAAAAGGGTTTTTAATTTCTTTTTTTAAATGATACAAGGAAGTGTTGTTACAATTATTAGTTCATCCTTTCAGTTTAGCCTCCCATTTTCTTATTCCCAATGTGACCTTTGTGAGTTACTGGTCAGGGGACCACTTTTTCTTAAGTAATTATGTAATGCACAAGTAGTGCAAAACACCTGCAGCTGCACTTCATAAATACTGCTAACTTATTGAGATTAGATTTTTCTGGAGCATATTTCAGAAAAGCTATTTTGCATCTCCCAGTTTTGTACAAAACTAGCTATAATAATTCCCCTTTTGTTTATAGAATTCCCTGAAATTGAGTATATGATACGTTTTTCAAGAGAATTTTAGCTGACACCAATGATAAACTTGCATCAGTTTGTCTTATGCCAAAGAAATACTCTTTGATGAGAAGAAAATGAAGAATTGTTCATGGAGAGAAACGAGGTAAGTATGAATTTTGTTTTTTTATTTGCAAAGTGACAGTCTGATTTTTTTTATTTTTTTTTTTTTTTTAATGAAAGAGATTAATCAACTGGCAAAACGGCCATGTTTTATGCAATTTAAGGGCCTGGATTTTTGAATGATGGAGTGGAATATCCCCATACTACCCATGCTATAAGTTTTTTTTAAAAAATATGCAAATACCAGATTCTGAAGTAGTTATACAAAATAATTGTTTTCCTCTATTTATTGGAAATTGAGGCTTACATTCAGCTTTTATATTTAATTACAATAGTACAATAGTAGTCATCTGAGAGTACGTTCTTCTTGCATCAAAAAACCTTTGACATAAAATTTGCTTGATCTTCCTTAAAGCCTTTAAAATTTTTGTCCCTTTGATGTTTTTAGGAATGAGTATTGAAATGGAATATCTAAGAGAGATTTATCCTTTCTTATATACTATTTTAAAACAATGAAATAATTAGCAGGTAACTACTGAGATGAAAGGTTTCAAAATATTACAGTAAATCTTCCCTCAAAGAGAGAAAAAAGGTGCAATTATCCTTAATTGTATTCAATGACCAAAACAGCAGCCTAAAATAAATATTTAAAACTGAGTCTGTATTATCAACAGGGGGAAAAACTTATGAAAGGAAACCTTTTAAAATAAATTTTCATGACATACAAATATATCTGTTAATGACTTTTGACACAACCTTCTGGAGGTTAACACTTCTAGCAGCATATACAAGAAGATAATTCAGTTTTTGAATATGGAAACATGATAATCAGACATAAGTTGCTTATTAAAAAGAAAAGTAAAATGCATTTGCTTAAAATATCTATTTTTTAAAAATAGTAATATTAGAAATACTTATTTCTTATCTTCTAATCTGATTTGGAGGTAGTAGAAAATATCGAAATTTGAAGTCATGTGCATGCGTGAAATATGAAATTATGAAATAAATGAAAATGGTTTGCTTAGACTTTTGAGCTGTTAATTCTTGAAGAGAGGCTTTGCTTCCAGAGCTGTTCTTTCAATGAATACTTACCAAAATATGTTGAGACAGATACCAGTTTTCTGCTTCTACAAAGACAGAAGGCCAGAGGAAAAAGCTACATTCTGAATTTAGCATAACTTGGAAATTGCACACTTTATTTGTTTGTGAGCATAATGTTTTAGGGTTTGTTTTTTTTTTTTACCTCTGTTATAACTTATAATATGAAGTGAAAATTATCTCAGAGGCATTTAGTACTGAGTAGAAAGTGTGACAACACAGCAATAAAGCCACTAGCCAAATTCTAATTAAGAAATTAAAATTCTGACTCTGATTTATAATTGCAGTAAATTAGGATTAAGGAAATGTTCTACTTAAACATTTTTCTACAGCTACAAAATGCATAGCTTTTTATGTTAAACATTGTTCAATAAATACAGAAGCTTGACTCCCTTTCCTCAAGTTTTTAACTGTACGCAGAGGTTCGTTTGCTGTTTTTTTAAGACTAAATATTAAACCCCTTCACATATTGATGTGCCTTCACGATATCTGGTGCGAAGCCCATTATTTTATGCATGTGTGTGATACCCACTGACATATGCTTCTTAAATTTTCAAAGATGATTTCTCATGGAGTTTCCTAAATAGGCAGCAGCAACAATAAATTACACACAGATCTTGCTTGTTTTGCAGCAATTTCAGCCATGTTTTTTTCCTCCATTCTTCTCTTCAGTTCTTCCTGAAAGCCATCTGAAAAAGTACAATGGATTTACAGAGAATGAGGAGATAGAAGTTCTGATGAATGTCCAAATAAACTTGGATTACTTATCCTCCAGTAAACAGAACTATATGATATAGGATAAATCCTTTTTTTCATTTTTGAGACACCCCAATATGTGCCTTGACTGAATTCTAAAATTCAAATTCAAAGGATAGAAAAATGGCTGAAGCTACCATGGTCACTACAATAGTATATTTCTAAATGAATCAGTGGAATTTATTTGATCTTTAAATAAATTATAAAAACATACACCCCTTCAATATCTTCAGCATGGATGGTATTTCTGGACACATATTCATGACAATCAAGACTATTCAGTCTTGACCACTCCTAAGTATCAGAGACCAATTTCCAACCACCTCCTCACTGCTGCTTTCTGCAAATGCACTCACATACCCCCATTTTTTATGCCGCTTTTCTATATTCAAATTAATGTTTCTCACAACATTTTTGAAGTATTTTGGTAAGCAAGTACCTTTATATAATTCACTGTTTCTTCACAGGGCTTTTCTAGAGATACTGCATAAAGTACCTCCTTTACTTTAGACACTTCAGGATTAAAAAAACATCCATCAATCTTTTACTGTCACTCATGTAGTCTAAAGAAAGATTTCTGTGAGCTAAATGGTCGTTTTACAAAATTGTTGGAAAGATTCAAGCCTATCCTGTCACTTAGGCAACTAATTACACCATTATATACTGCAATTACAATTAAAGATTTTCAGGTGATGAAAAGCATATTCACTGCATCCTTGTTACCTCATATTTCCTTGCCAACACTCCAGATTGTCATGATTTTTATAAAACAAAAACAACTCAAGAATTTGTATTTTTCTCAGTAACATCTACAGCTTAGAAGTGACACTGCAGCTCCTTTTCCCTTTATATATTAACCATGTTATCTGAAAGAGAAGCATCTATCCTTTTTGCTGAAGATACTGTGTTTAAATTTGTCTTTGAAAAAATGTTTTGCCAGGCATTAAAAACAGCACTATATTTATTGTTCAGGTCAGCAACTTTTAGTTTTCAGATTAGGCTGCTTTCTTGGATTTAAGCCAATTGTCTTCTACCAAATTAAATAATAGCACAAATAAATTGACAACAGCCCCCCTGTACTAAAAGCTACATCATGCAAAAAATAGGGAAAATAGAGCAGTGACTTCAAATGTAAAAAAACACAATTATTTTCTATAATGATAAAGAAGAAAAAATCAATTCCAGTTTAGCAGGTAGGAAAGAATATTACAGTCCTCCCATGTGTGTATCAATCAATTTGATAAGTACTGTGGATTAATATTTGGAGGCTTAGAAAAAGTAAAATTACAACAGTCAAAGTAAGGAAATAACAAAGAAGTTGGTCCTGTTTCTCTATCAATAGTTAGTAAGATGTGCATTTGCAAAAAATGTGTAAATAGCATACTACTTTTCATGCATTTTAAAAATGCCTGATCTTCCCTAATTGTACATTAAATTGCAAAGAGGAAAAATACTGTTACTTTTTAGGGTGTGACAGTGTTAGCTACAAAATTAGAAATAGTTTCAGCAGAGAGAAACTGTAAACTTGGATGCCTGATGCTTAACTTTATTATTATTATTAGAAAAATAATTCATCCTTAAGAGACATTAATCTAATTCTTCTAATATTCTAGCCAATAACATCTTCAGATAACAAATACATATGTGCAAGAGATTTTTCTCTGACCCTATCATTCTTGAGTTCTGGTGTCACGATGGTTTCCATAGCAACAGAGTGATGTTTTTACAAACACTACATCATTGCTTCTGCTATGAGCAGAAGCAGCAGAGATGTGAATCCATAACTGTTTTTCAAAGAAATATAACATGAAGAGAAGGATGATATAAACCCTCAGAATTCGGATTAAGTTATTCTATCTGACTTGCTATTGTCCCAATGCCAAAATCTTTTAAACTGATAATTAAAAGATTTTGTTAATCTGATAGCAGGGGAACTAACTCTCTTTTGTATCATTTGAATACGGACATGAAACCACACTTCAGATGTTATAAAATACGTAAAACGGTGGTATTGGATGTATCATTGAGACCAAATAACACATTTGTCACTCAAGATGGTGAAAGTGCAGCGGTTGCAGAAATACAAATCAGGATATATTTCTGAAGAGAAACTTCCATTAATTTTTTTTTATTTTTTTTTTTTTTAAGCAAGGACTGCTTTGGTAACTCTACATGCTTTATCTCTGGTTAGTCTGAACATTTCTGACAGGGGCTATTTTTTTATTACCTTTAGTTCCACTCAAAGGTAAAGGAGTTATGTATGCCACCTCTTCACTAGCCCTGAATTATGTGTTACTTTTAAACTGTGTGTTAACAACTTTACTGTTTTAAATTGCCTCTCCTGGGAACACGTTTATGAGAAGGTAAAGAACTTAGCACAGTACACATTCTGATAGGAGTCATAAAACAATCTTTTGAAAATTTGAGTCCTTTGACCTTAATTTTTTATGTTTCAAATTTAGGATCCCATAATCAAAGTATTTCTTCAGTTAGGACTGGCTTGCATGCAAACTGATGAATATGTGTGCTGCCAAGACAGTATTCAAGGCTTACTAAGTTTAAAACTTAGTCCGTATTCTGTAGGATACAGTTTGCAATATATTTTGTAGTCCAAGTTTTACAATTTGGTGAACATAGACCATTACAAAATTTTATTACTTAGCAAGAAGACATCACTTACAGTGTATGACAGCAGAATGAGAAGATTGTTTAAACAGTCATCAATAATAATAATAATAATAATAATAATAATAATAATAATAATAATAATAATAATAATAAATTTTTATTATTCTTTTAATTAGGCTCTAATTACTGTCACTTTTACACAGCAGCCCAATTATTAGATCTTTTGCCTTTGATATTAGACCCTTTTTTTCAAAATGCTCTTCAAACAGAAGCTCCAGGTTCCAAATACAGCTGTAATGTTAAGTGGAAGCATCCTTTTGTGGAAACAATGCTTCTGCACAAAAAGACTCCCAAGCTAGCAAACACATCAACTCATTCCAAATCCCTGGGGTTCAGAATAAAACAAAAAGAGAGCCATCATTTGCACAATTTCAAGTAAGAATTTCAGTTTCTTGTCTAAATATCTTTCCTACATCTCATCTAGTGACTTGCTATACACAGAAGGAATCCTTGAACTCACATATTGTCCTCAAAAGTTTCGATTACTGCAATACGATGAAGCATGGCCCATGCTTATTTCCCAAGCAAAGTTTTTAACTTCTTGATCTCTACTCATTGATCACCAAGATGTCAGAGATATATTCTCAAAGGAGAAACTACCAGACAAGAGATTTCCTCTGAAACTACAAATATTATGCTAAATGAAAATGATTTGTTTGCCACCCATGTTTTTATGATTTCCTTATGCATGTAATGATTCATGCAACTTGATTCTCAGCATATTTTTAGTTCCCTATGTTGCTTCTTTACCTTTCTTCTGCTCTTTGAGGCAGGATCAAGTCACAAGGAAGAGGGATAAAGAGGCCTCTTGTATTTGGAAAGCAGGAATACAGTTAGATTGTCTGGCATAAGAAAGAAAAGAAGGGAGATAATTAATTGGAAACAAATCACAAGATAAATGGTTATCCAGAATTTTGTGGGAATTACAAGGGAAAAGTAAGGCTGAGAAAAGGACAATTCATATAGACAGCATTCATACTGCATTCTTACTTTTGTTATGCTAAATTTGTTGTTTTCTGCAAGACTGTGATTTCTGCAATATTAGTATGTGACCCATGCAATCACAAATATGATACAAAACAAAGGGCAGAACCCCATTTTGATGGAATCAGTTGATAAAACTGTTTGTTCAGAACAAAGAATGTGAAGTTTACACTATCTGCAGAGAATGACATTATCTGCAGAACAATGATACTCTAAACAAAGTTAGTATAACATTTGAGTGCAAATGTTAATTTCAGTTCTTTTCATAGAAAATCTGAACTGGCCGAGGAAGCTTCCACCAAATTGGAAACTTAAGTGTGGGCCAGGTGGAAGTTTTGTTCTTCTTCTGGACACCTAAAATTGGAAAAAATGTTGCTGAACTTACTTCCTAATACAAATGCTGAAAAGAAAGAAATTTTACAAGAAGTAGTATTTAGTCCACTTATTTCCTGAAATACTAATATTTAAGATAGTGTCTTCATTCATGAATCACAAAAAAAATATTTTTTTATGCCAGATAAACAAAATGGCACTCCAAGGGGCTGCAAGACATTCATAAACCAAGACCTTTTTGGGTTTATTTTCTGAAGAAGTAGACTGCTTCAATTTGATTGAAATCTCCTCGCATACTCCCATTTTTCCATGAATACAGCTACCCACAGAAGAAAATATTAAAGTACTTAAGGTGCTTCACACTGCAAAATTAGCCGCAGTCTGCCAATTTCTGTTAAGTGCCTCTGCAGCACCTGCTGTTCTCGAAATTAGCATCAGCTAAGTTGACCCCAGTTTATGTGCAGGGTGTGGCAGAGTCATACTTCATGTAGTCTGAGCAGAAAGGTGTGGAAAAACAAAATATTTTTTATGCTTAAGATAATTGTTCTATGAAAAGAAATAAAATGTCATGCCATTTAACTAGGCAAGAAGACAAAATAAGTTGTTGCAGTGATTTTGTGGTATAAAAGAAATTCTAAGTATGACTGCTGTTAAATAAAGTGTATGGATGAGTAGCTTACGTAGCAAATATTTTTCCGATGTTCCCACAGAACTTTTGAATTCTATTGTAAAGGGTACCTTAGCACATAGAATTTGCTGTAATATTATCATGGTTCTTATCCAATTTAGAAGTCCTACTAAAACCACAACGCCACTCATGCCCTCCTCACACTCCAACTGGAAAGACAAGATCACAAGTTGAGATAAGAACAATTTCATGAAAACAGCAATTAGCTAAGAGGACAAACTATATAGCAACAATATTAGTAACCAAAGGGATAAGACAAAAAAACCAGCTGACTCAGAATAGCCATGAGAAACAAATATTGATTTTCTTTCCTCCGCCATATTTTTTCAATCCAAAAGAACCCCTTCTCCTCAGAAAAAAAAGACCTCCTTTTCACGACTCCTTTCAGTGAGGTGAGGTGGTATTAAATAATATCAGGTTCCTGACCACAGCCCCTGCCTGAGTTACTGGAAAAAATTAGCTCTCTATTGGCCAGAAACAGGACATAATTAATCCCTTATTCTAAATCATCTACCTTATGCCCAGGTGGGTGGTACCTCTACACCTTCCAAATGTACACATATATAGAAATAGACATATATAGAGATGTATTGATACAGCTATGGATATAGATACAAATACATACATGGATATAGATATATATAAATTTGTAGATATAAACAAGAACAGATATAATTTCCATGGTTGATGGCAAACCCTATAAGAGGTCCCTTGAAATCTGTGACTGTGGGTTCTATCCATCCTAGATGTCTTCCAGGGCTTGTTTGCTATTGGTTGTTGAGAGCTGCATCCAGCAGCTCTCCTGCCAGGTATACCTGGAGCAGTCCATCCTCATTGTCCACAGTATTTATGGCATGCAGTGGCAGTGTCATTCAGTAACAAATAACACACAATTCAACATTGCAGACTGATCTCGCACAAAAATCCAGTCCCTTTGTGGTAGGTGCTTTGTTTGCCCATCCCTCTGCATTACCAATCAAGTGCACCCAGGTCCTTGAGCAAAGAGGATCCCGCAGATGCATTTGCCTTTGCTTTTGGCAGGACTAATCCAACTGTCTTCCCTAAAACATTATTCATATGCACCACAGGGACTTTATCCCCTTCTACAGTACATGGAGGTTTTGATTAGGGGCCAGCTTGATGGGTAGATCCTATAGTGTTAACTAACCAGGTGGCCTTAGCTAAATTAAATCTAATATTTGAACGTCCTGCTGCCCATTGCTTTCAATGTGGTATATACTGAGAGACTATCACTTTTCACTTCCTGTCAGTTGATTAAATGGTGGGCCCTCCTCAATGCCACCCTCCTCAAACTCCCCCCCGAGTTTCCTTCTTGATGGCTGGGGGAGACAAGGCTGCTGTTTTGTTGACCACATCCACTGGAGTCTGACAATATCCATCCTGCCATTTTACTCTTAAAACCTAGGTTTCCTGGGTAGGTCTCTTAGACTTACTTTAGTGACAAAGCTAGCCTTTAGGAGGATTTGGATTATCTTCTCCCCTTTCCCAAAACGTTTCCCTGTTGTGTTCCTGCATGCAATGATGTCATCAATGTACTGCAAGTGTTCCAAAGCCTCACTATTGGAATAATTACCAATATAGCCAGAGGGGACATGCCTGGGCTTGTCTGGCCCCTACTACTTGACCAAAAGACGGCAGCTGAGGTGATTTCATCTCAGAGACACCTTTGGCTAGCTGGATGCTGCAGATGGGCACTAGAGATAAGTCTAGACATGCAAGAGCTCAGGTTTACCTTGGTGGAGAAGCTATAAGGCGAGATGAAGGAAAAGGAGTTGGTTCTGATGGAGAGTTTTGATCTGGAGCTTTATTCCTGCCCCACAGGCCTCTGAATCCTGTGAGAGCTCTAACAGAACTGAGAACTGTATGGTTGCTGCTCCTTTTAACCCTGGGGAGAGGGGGAGGAAAGGGGTAGGGATCCCAGGTACGGGGTGAGGGGGGATTTCTCAAGGGACAAATGACACCTGGATGTCCTCCAGGGGAGGAGGGCATCTTCTGAATTCTGCCAATCACTCGACACCCTTCAGGATTGCCAGGATTGACAGACAGTGCTCAGTAGGGGTCAGGGTGCATAAAGGAGAGGTGGCTGACACATCTGGGGAAGAAATCTCCTGGGAGAAACCTGAGGTATCTGGGCAAACCATGGCATCACACTGCAACACCTCACCCTTCTTCCATGCAGTCTGGATGAGTCATGGCAAAGAGTGAGGTTGTATTTCTATTGTATGGGTTTTCAGTATAATTTTAATATGGCAAAACAAAGCTACTGTGTTGTCATATCTTAGGATGCTGTCAGAGTTAATTTAGTTAAAAAATATGTGATACAATAGCTGAAGTGAGACAGTCCTCTAGAAGTGAAACCTGTTTAATGAAGCACTAGTGAAGGAGAAATACTGACATTCTGTGAGTCACAAATCCAGAGACTTAATTCTTGTATAGTCATTGTGCCACGTGTTCTGTCCCTCTATTTCTGTTATTTGATAGGGGGTGGGGCAGGCATATGGAGAGAGAATAAGAAGAAGAAGGGACCATGAGACTGTTGCTAATGAGGTGTGAATGATATCAAGCTGTTACAATACATTTTGCCAGGAAAGAATCCACAAGGGACAAGAAAAGTGAATAAATTTTGGAATCCCTGAGCAGATCTGTGTTGCCATGAAGTCAGAATTTCTCCAAGAGTGAAAAGTCAGTCTGAAGTCTGGCCCCTTGCACTCCTCTGTAATAAACTCAACACTTTCCTTCTGAAAATGCTCATTTTCATGTTTGCTTCAGCCCCTCCTTCCTTCTTTTCAGTTTCTTACCTTTCTTAGACTGAATACTGTTCTAGTATTAAATTGTGGCTTAAACAAAAAGAAATAAAAGTTCAACATAATACCCAAATCTAGTAAAATTAAAAGAAAACACTGTTTCAAAATTTGTTTCAAAATTTGTTTCAAGACTGCGACTCATGTGCAGGTTTGCGGGGTTTTGAACTCATGAGCATAAGAACTGTGAAATTTGTGGGGAAATCTCTCAAAGAAATTTTGGCTGCACATATCACCACAGTGGCTGAGTTTGAGTGTTGGGTATTGCCTCCCTCATGCTTTTCCACCACTTCTATTTGCCTTTGCTGGGTCATTACTCCTGACTTTGCTTGGAGAGAAAAGGAAGAGAAAAGAGGGTAGCTAAGAAAGACACCACAGAGGGAATATGAAATGCAAAGCTCTCATGGAGATCTGAGCATAGCCAGAGGCTGGAGATGGGTGCATGGGGGAGTGTATTTGTCTGTCTGTCTGTCTGTCTGTCTGTAATGGGTGTCTGCAACCATTGGTGTTCAGTAGCTGTGTAGAACCAAGGAGATGGCTGTTCTCCTGAAAAAAATGGATGACGTGAATGTAAAAATTTTATTAATTGCTTCTGGAGGACTCATAAGCAGAAAATGTTTGGGAAAGTATAAATGGGGAAAGCATTGTAGTAAAAAATTATCATCAAGATCTGGATTTTTTAATCATTTGTGGACATAGCATAGAATATTGAGCTCACTGAAAGAAACCTCCAACCACTATGTCTGAATTAAAATTGCATGACTGTATCTTTCTGACTGAATCCAATGCATTGAAAATTACAGTTGTGGATTTCAGTGTGTAATTCAAGCTTAAACCCCAGCTGCTTTCATCCAGTCTTTGTGTTGAAAACCACATAATTTACTGTCATAAAATACAATCAGTAACTAATTTAAACAGTTTAAAATATGTTTGTTTTTTACTTGTTTTTATCTGTTTGTTTGATTGGGTTGGTTGGTTGGTTGGACAGGTGTTTTGCTAATGGGAGAAATTAAAGTTTTGTAAAAGTTTATTAAATTAATGAAAGAATTAGTTCAGAAACTAAGCCCACTAACTTTTTTCATTTGAGTTTTCATCATAATGCTTGACATGTCCTTTATCAGCCTTCAACAAGTGACTTCTAAAAACTTTCCGTGTATCTAGGGACCCTCTGACTCATTGGGACATCCTGGTTGCTTAAACATTCCTGTATGGATCCTGACTTAAGTCAACTAAAATACATACCTTTTTCTCCTCAGCTGTCTGCCCTTTCCCAAACCATCTGCCCTTGGATCTGAACAACATAAACGTGGCTGTTGAGAGCTCAATCTACAGTTTGCACCCTGAGATAGAAACAGCCAAAGTTACTAATAATGAAGCAAAAGAAAGGAGCTGAAGAACTCTGCTTTAAGGCAGTGTCTGAGAAAGAGAAAAGGGAGACAGAATATCCAGAGAAAGAAAAAAGTTACATATGAAAAAAAAGACATTACTTTAGAACAAAAGAGTAAATGTATCTGAAAGAAGAAAAACAATTTTTTGTATGAAAAATGAAAGCAAACTTTTTGACTTTTTGACTACAAGTATTTAAATTTAAAATATCATAGTAATATTTAATTGCAAAATATGTTTGATGGGTTTCTTTAAACATTTGCCCTGATTCTTCATACTTTTCAGTAGATAAAGAGATCTAGTATCTGTCCACCTGGAACAAGTTCTGTATCTACACCATCAAAATTGAACCTTCACTCAATCTGAAGTACAGTAAGATTCAGAACTCTGAGGCTTAAGCCTTTTCTTAGGACCAGACACAAACAAATCTTTCAGCTTTGTGGCGGGGTATATTGGAACATGTTAAAGCACTTAACTTCAAAAATGTTATTTTGGTGACAGCTAGCATGGTAGTCACTTTTCTTGAAGCTCTTGAGCTTCTCACATTAAATCAAGTGTTTTATGACAGCAACTTGCTTCAAGAGTTACCACCTCTTATAGAGTGTGAACTTTCAGGACTTTTCATAGTGTGCTTCAGAGAACACTATCAGTTTTGCACAGATATTTTGCAGGGTAACGTGTGGTATGTCATCTATTCATCACCACAGAAGACCATGCATTTCAGAAAAAAACCAAAGGGATGTAAAAAAAAACTTTGGTGAAGTCATACACAAAAGACCTGTGAAGGACTTTTGGAAACAGAAATGTATACAGTCTACTCATTTTCTATAAATTTCCTCTAGCCTAAACTCCTGTATTTTTCATTTTCTCTACTGGGAGTTACTGTAATTATGAAAGTGAATTAGACAGTGTATGTGTCCTTACACAGGCAATGTAGAAATACTTTTCTACAGGACCATAGGATGGTTGAGGTTAAAAGGGACTTCAGAAGATCATCTTGTACAAAGCACCTGCTCTGGCAGGTTCAGCCAGGGCAGATGACTTTTGAGTACCTCCAAGAATAGAGATTGTGAAGAATATGCCATTTTCAGGAGAAATAGAGGCCATAGTATAAAAAAGTAGAGTTTAAGTCATTCTACCTCAAACCCTCTGAAACCTGAAAAGCAGTTCTATTAACTTCTAATATGCTGTCCACTTAAATAAATATGTGTACATCATATTGATCATCATCAGCCAAAATGATAATATTTAATCTGATTGTATATTATAATTGCACCTGTAATAATTGAGAAACAGAAATTTTTTAAATCACTTTTTGATTATATAGCAGAGTACAGAAAGAAAGAAAAAAATCCCCTCTCCTTTAGTTTTCTTTCAAAGATCCACCTGACAGCACACCATGGTCATGCTATGCTCTTTAGCAGGATTTCATTAATGCATTTTTATTCTTAGCAAAAAATGTGCAAACAAAAAATTAACTTGATTCCAACATATTTATTTCCTCATAAACAAAGTTTTCTCCGTAAAGGAAAAAAATGGTGTGGGTAAGACCTTTACACTTCTATATCTTTTCTAAAAATTGATTCAGATGAGGCTTGTAGAGATATATGCTGATTACAATATTTTATGTACAGAGACATGGTTTAAAAATACTATTTCATTTTGCGGTATATATATCTTCTTGTGACAAAATACAAAGAACAGAAAATGAACATATTTGTCTTGTCAGAGTAGTTCTGAATGATGGATTTAATGAGAACTAAACAGGTGAAATTATACTTGGTACAGCAGACCAAACAGTAATCATTCAAAAATTTCAAGCTCTGTCCCAGTACCCACTATCTCTTCCTCCCACAGAGTCTTGGACCATTTTGCTTATAGCATTGCTTCATGCGAGTAAAACCATGGGTTTGAGAAACTCATCTAAAAGGCTTTTGAAACCTCATTTTAACGATGCCCTCAAGAGAAACATAGTGTTTTTAAAAAACATTACTATCCAGAAAACTCTGGGCTATACACACAACATTTCCATCATGTCATGACAGGCCACCCTGAGCTGTCAATAGTGTCTGGTATATAAAAAATTACATCACTTCTAAGACACACTTCAATTTACACTTAAATTCTATTAAAAGTATAGTGTATCGTGCACTTTACTCTTGCCTGTCGGTTTTTTGTAAGTCTCTTCCTACAGAATTCTGTATGTTTCACATTTCTAGTGACTTCAATATTAATCCAAATTAATTTTTAAACACAAACCAGAAAACAAAATTTTTTTTGGACAATATAAGTATATTTTTTTGCTGGGATGTCCATTCATTTGTTAGTCCAGCTTGCAGACAAGTGAAAGCAGGTGAAAACCTTACTCATCTTTTAAATATCTGTAATATTTTTTTGTTCTCTTGGAGATAACACAAGAATATAGAATTCCACAGTTTTATAAAACCACAACATTTTATATTTCCAGGTGAAAAGCAATATTATTTATATTACTGTTGAAGTTACCTGAAGAGTGTTTGGGCTCTTGTCACCAAAAAACAGGAGACAAACTTTCCAATCAACTTACTAGGCTGGAATGCTGACATTACTTTATTAGTAGCATGGGATGCATGGAGATTTCTCCTCAAAGCATGAATGTCCAGTAAATATTTCTCATTGAAAGAAATATCTGAAATCTGTGGTCACATTGTAATTTACTTCTCTTATTGTTCTTTGCTGTGACACACAATCCTGTTTTCAAAACTAAGATATCTACTAACAGATATTAATAACTGATATAAATAAACAAGGAAGAATTAGCTGGCACAAGTTAATTAATCCTGGGCACTTGTACTAAGCACTGTCCAAAACTAAGCTTTAATCGTGACTATTGGGATTACACACTATTGTGGTAAAGCTGAAAAAAATTTTCCAACATCTTCCTCCACTTCTTCTTAAAGAAACATGTCTTGTTTGATAATGCACTCACAGTTCCTGGGATCTAGCTATGGACTGTGAATTCTCTTCATTCAGTGAGACATTGAAAGTAGATATCTCTCCCTCACAATGTTTGCAACTAGTACTGGTGAAAAGACTTTCAAATACCTGAAAATGAGCTTGCTATATCTTTGATATAAAAGGATAACTTCATAATATTCAAGCAAACTGCCGTACAAGTTATCTGTCAGCTGTCTTCAGTGAGATGATTTGTGGGGTAAAAAAATGTCAGGGTAGCCAAATTAACAGTACTTCAGATTGACAATTGGTTGTAATTTTACAAGCTTTTTTCTTAATCTTGAAACCTTATTAACTGAAAATTAATACATTTCACACTTCTCAGTGACTGCCATCAGGTGTTAACTTTCAGTTTTTTTGGCCTAGAGAAGGTTTGAACCCAAGACCCATAAATGGTAGTGTCTGCATTTCATTCTGCTCTGTAGTGTTCTGATGCTTCTTATCCCTAAAAGGCAAATAAAAAGTTACTGAAATGTATCCAGCGTCACACACACCATTCCTCATATTCTTCCTGAAACATTTATCTGTGGAAATAATTACAGAGCTGCTATCTAATATTAAGTGTAAGAAATAATTTTTCATGTGAATAAAAGTGAATAATATGATATTTATGACTGACTTTTAACAGGAAGAAGATTTACTTTTTTCAGTTTATAGAACATCAGTTTGAAGGGTACATAGCAAAAAAGTTTCTAATCTGCCCAAGTAACACTGCAAGTGACTGATTCAAATAGTTGTTTCATCTAATTTTATATCTTTTTACTTCTAGTCATTCCATCCTCTTCAGGATTTCAGTTTCTATACTGAAATTGAATTCTGTCAGCAAATTGAAAGTGGCTGGGCTAGCAAGGCAGCTATGCTGTTTGGTATACTTGCAGATGGCCTAATGCAGCAACAGGTTACAAGTGCTGAAATATTTAGGTTTAGCTCAAAGACAATGAATATTGGGGTTACACAAGGAAGCAGATATCCATCCTTCTGTTTCTTCCTCAGGACTTGTCCAAAAATTGTCCAGATTTCATATCTTTGCCAATCTATTCCTATGTGATGTCAGTTTTTCTAACTCCAAATGAAATTGTTAATCTAGTCTCTTTTTTGAGGTCACACCATTTTGAGTTGAAGAATCAAGACTTTACAATTAAAATGTTTAAAGCAGGTATGTTTTATTCCAGCTGGGATGCATGGGGGATTTTTCCACCATACATGCATACAGGGTTAAAACAGGTTTCAGGTTTAAATAAACATTGATTCCCCCAAGATCACACCTCCCTTCCCACCCACTCTCCACCTCCTTGCACTTCATATTATAATTAGTCTTCTGTGGTGCCACGCCTCCCAGGGGATCCATATTCTGATGAATAAGAGGTCTTCCTCAGGTGTTTGCAGCTTGACCTTCATTTCTGGGCAGGGACAGCGGAACTCCCAGGTCAGGTTTGTCCCTGCTAAAACCAGGAGCCTGGTTTTTGCTGGGTCCTTAAGCAATAGATTCTGCTTTATCAGGTTTCCACAATACTTGAGTCTTGCTATACTGAGTTTCCTTATCTTTATGGCCTTTACTTAGCAACCATATTCTTATGTGTTCTGTTACAAGTTGTTTCTACCTAACAAGTTACATTCCTATGTGTTCTGTTAAAAATAATTTTTTCTACTTTTACAAACTTGCTAAATAAGCTATATACATTTCTGTTTTCCTCCACCCGCCTAAGTACATTATATGCTTCTAAAATTCTGAATTTTCCTAAACTTACATGTTTCCCATATCAATTTTACTCTATCAATTGCTTTTTTTATACTTCTGTCACTACTCTGCTAGTTATGTTTCTATTTTCACAGAGCAAAAACGAGGTTAGAATAAATGAAGAATGAAGAACAGCCACCATTTAAATTAGGCAAAGGGAAATTTTTTTTTAGTAAACTCAAGAAACAATTTCTTTTTAAATTACTAAAACAACCCAACAATTGAGACTTTCTTTATAGTGTATTTTTTTACATCTAAAGATATTAATTAATGTATTATATATAAATTCTTATTTATATTGATTTCTATAAACATAGTATATATGTAAATATAAATATTCATATGAATGTAAGTATATAGAAATATATATGTAAATACAAATATAAATACATTTATGAAATTTTCCTCATCTAAAAATTAGGAGCTCATCCTCTAGTGTTCTCTGTAAGTGGTGGTTTGCTGATATTACACAAGTGTCTCTCCTGGTCCAACTAGTGAAAAAACATGGTTAGCTCCCTTGTTCCACTTATATTTAGAAAGAGGAAAGCAGCTCTCTAGAGAAGGACCTGGGGTCCTGGTAGACAAACAGCCAGCAGAGTGTCCTAGTGGCCAAGAAGGCCAGTGGTGTTCTGGGGTGCATGAGGAAGAAGACTGTGGCCAGCAGGTCAAGGAAGGCAATCCTCCCCCTCTACTCAGCCCTGGTGAGGCACTTCTGGAGTGCTGTGTCCTGTTCTGGGCTCCTCAGCACAAGACAAGCAATGGAGCAGGTCCAGTGGAAGTCTACAGAGATGATTAGGGATCGAGCATCTCTCTTATGGGGGAAGGCTGAGGGAGCTGGGCCTGTTCAGCCTCCAGCAGAGGTGTGTGAGAGGCGACCTCATCCTTGCGTACAAAATGCTAAGGGAAGGTGTCAATAGGATGGTGTCCGACTGTCTTCAGTGGTGGCCAGGGACAGGACAACAGGCGAATGACACCAACTGAAACACAGGAAATTCTACATGAATATCAAGGAAACTTATTTACTGTACAGGTGACAGAGCACTGGAATAGACCACCCACAGAGTTTATGGAGTCCCACTTTCTCTTTCTGGAGATATTCAAAACTGTGATAATCTCCAGAGGTCTCTTCCAAAACGCAATATTATGTGTTTCTGTGAGCTAGGTATATAGATACCTATCTAGATAGATAGATAGATAGATAGATAGATACATCTGTGTGAAAGATCTGTGTGATCTATAGATGGATTTTGTGTACAAAATGAACAAGTTAGGAATACATGATGACAGAAGCATTCAAAAGAGATATCTTTAGTGCTTCATCCTATTTATTTATCAGGTACATAGTGTAGTACATAATGTTCTATTAAAAAACTTAAAACACCTTGTCGCTCACAATGAGTTACTTTCTTTTTCTCTATGCTTATAAAAGAAAAACACTATTTTCAAAGTTAAAAAAGGTAATAATTGAAAACATAAAGTATACTTTTATGTTACAACCAAAGGACATTCAAGTACAGTTTTGGTTACTATCACTGCAGGTAAGACGCAAAACTATAATTATATTTCTGAAATTCAAGCTATATCAGATAAGCAGTTGTTAAACCCTAGAATGTGTTTGGTAGGCAATATTTTTCCCATTCCAAATAAATAGTTTTACAGTGACATTTTTCTCCACAACAGGTAAATTTTACTTGTTTTAATTATTTGTGCATTGGTTTATTTCTTCTTATTATTTATAATTTCACACAATTGCACAAAGTATTTAATAAATCAATGCTATAAAAGTAAAAAAGTACCATAAAATTTTCAGGAGAAAATAGACATGATTTCCATTTCAAAATATTTCCCATCAGTTTTAAGATAGTAATTCACTGTAAATAATTCTGTCTTACAGTTTTTTCCTCGAATGAAAGCCATTTTGATGGGAAAAAGTTAAATGTCTCTAATAATGAAGAGAAAATGTAAATGTAAGGTTCCTATTTTTTTTGTGAAATGTTTTGACTTATGGTATTTTGAACACTATATTGTAGTATGCAGAAGAGATGAGACAAATTTTTGGTCATTCTTTAGTCTATCTGAAAATTTAGTAGTAAGAGCTAGTGCACTATCAAAAAATTTACCTAATCTGTGAGTCACATTCATTACATCTGAAATTTACAAGACTTTTTTAAATCAACAATCAAAAAACAATTACTGCCTAAGAAGTATCCAGACTTAAAAGCTGGCTACATTTCATGCTGGAGGCATTTTATGTAGACAGCAGTGACCCTGTGCTGCATACATCACGATTTCATTTCCTGTGGAGACAAGAAGCTCCACAGGAAATGAAATCATTTCAACCAGACAGTTCCTGCTGTGTGGCTGCCATGTGCATCTACTCGAGCAACAGCTTGGGCAGCAGTGTCTCAGCTCTGCTTCTGGGAAGGACTTTTTGCTGCCGTCAGGGAGGTACTGCATGTCAGCAGGGCCTGACGCTGCAAGCAGAACCAGATCTGGGCCACAGCGTATGAAAGGGGATATTGTCCCCATTGTTCTGCAATGAGGGGAGAAGGATCTGGGGAAGAGTGCATGAATCTCGTGGGTAAGTAGTTGCTTTCATGGCAGGTGCTGATAGCAGGGATGCAGATTTCACAAGAAAACCTATGCTGAGAATGAAGGATTGCAAAGGGAAGACGAGATACACCTGATAAAATGTGTTAAGAGCACAATTGTCAGGGGACTGGCTGAACTGATGAAAAGTCTCCAAACTTCTGAAACCAGGAAGGAAGACTGTGACCCACAGTCCAGGAGGAAAATCCAGATGGGTTGCATGGAGAAGAGTGCAGGATGACAGAAAGGGAGACTTCAAGAGTGAGAAAACAGGATGAAGAGACACTTGTCTCAAATGCAGGTAACATAAAGGCCTGGAAGCAAATAGGAAAGACTAGAGCCTCATGTGCAACTACAACACTGTATCAATGCTGCAGCATGTGAAGGAGTGGCTCAGGCATGTGAAGTGCATCCATGGGATTTACAAAAGACATGATGAGAGACTGTATTGGACGGAGGATAGCCCACTAATCATGATACTGTGACAGGAGTACTCTGCAGACCATTTATCAGGGCAGCAAAGAGGACAAAATCTTCTTGAAATAACTATAGCAAAAGTGTTTGTTCCTAAGTCAAGCAGACTGGGGGAAGTTTTGAACCACTGCAGGAAAGCAAATGTTACATGCATGTATGAATTTCAAAAGGAACAATTCAGAAACTACAGACACAAGCTGACTTCACTTTGGTGCCAAGAAGAGTCCTAGAGTGAGTCCCATGGGATCACCTTTCAGGACTTAGGAAGGAACTGACTGGAAGCACTCATGGGGTTTTTTTACCTGACTGCCCTGGTGGTAAATTGTGGAATCTGTGGACACAGGTGGCATTTACCTTGAATATAGCAAAGTTTATGACACTGTCTCCTGAAATGTTCCTGTATGCTCATTAGGAGATCAGAGGTGGGATGTGAAAACTACTTGTAAATAACAAGTTGGATGGTAGGGCTCACAAGACCATGTTTAAGTTTGCCTGGAGGTTGGCAACCAGTGCAGGGTCTATTCTGGGACTTTCCCTACAGAACATCTCCCTCAGTTGTCCCTGAAGGAGAGAACAGTGAGCACTCTTCTGAAGTTTTCTGAATGTAGCAAAAGGAAAACTAGAGGGCCAGGCTGCCTTCTGTGGACCTGGGTAGCTAGAAGAGATCAAAAGTTTTGCCTGGAAATTGTATAGAACAGAAACTTTGGCAGAGCATTAGAAATATACAAAAGTTTCCAAATGTGAAAGGGTAGGGACTGTGAAAAAAAAAATGGTTCAGAATTTAAAAAGCCTATAAATCACATCAAACATATTTTTTGGTCTCAATAAAAGAAAAATCAACCTGCCATATGTTTAAGAATCTCTAATTTCATAAAATGATACACAGAGCTTAAAAGTGAAAAAGCCTTGTTGATCATAGAACCATCAAAAATTTATATTCTGCTACAGATTAAGCACAGTTGGTAGCTAAGCTCCACACAGCTACTTGCTCACTCACCCACAGTGAGATAGAGAAGGCTATTGAAAGGGTATAAGTGAGAAAGCATGTGGATTGAGGTAAAGACAGTTTATTAGGTAAAGCAAAAAACTGTATGTTCAAGCAAAGCAATCCAAACAGTCCCAACCAACAGGGAGATATTCTCCCTTCCTGGGGCCTGGGCTAAGAACATCACCAGGAAACTTAATAGCCTGTGTGGCCCTCAAACATCTTCCTGTCAGTGATTTCCCATATAGGGTGCAATGAAGTGGCCACTCTGAGGCCACTTCATAGTCTGAGGAAAGTCAAAGAGGACATTAGGGCCTTGGAATGGCTGTAAGCGAATTTGGGTCACATGTTATATTCTCTTTTATACTTCCAGTTAAAGGCAGTAACACTGGAAGAAGCAGGCACTCTGAGTTCTAGTACAGGTCTTCATCCAGATCAGGGTCCAGAATTTTTGTTCAGTTTTGATAAGAGTCATGAAGCTACTCTCTCCTTGCTTCTCTAGCATTTCCTCTGCTTCTGATTAGCATGAATATATCCACATATTGAATACTTACTACACTCTGTCACCTTGAAATTGCAGAAAGTGCACTAAGATTCATGTAACTGATGAAGACATTAAGCAGTATTTGCTTTTAGAATAAAACCCTCTGATAAAACACTGCAAGTTTGTCTGCAGTTGGGTTCATCACAATGGTTTTGGCCTGTTAATTTTCCAGCCACCTTTATTTTCCCCTCTAATCCATATTTCAGCAATGCAAGCTGTAAGGATGTTATGGGACATCATGACAAACATCTTGAAAACTAAAAGCATAAAATGTTCAATAATCTCCCCTTACCCACAGGATAACAGGCAGACTGGCGTGCTGTTCTGTAACTTAAACTTAATGAAACATGAAGGTAGATATATGTAATTTATATGTCTGTCTTAATTTATAAGTGAAATTAAATGAAGAAAATCCTTCATTTTTAATAATTATGCCAGTGAAGCTTATTTATCATATTTCTAAATTTTCTGATGTCTCTCTTACTAGGAGAATCCCTTTAACTTGATTTAGTGAGAAAAGTTAGAAAGCCATGGCAATGACAGAAATATTAGAAAAAGCTCTAAAAAAGAAGTCACATTTCCAGGACAGCTGATACTAATTCCTAGTAAAAGAAAACATCTTGTGTTGCCATTGGCTGATTTTGTATTACTGGTGCTAATACTTATTATTCTTCCATCTTTTTTGTCTTGACAGTGGTCAAAATGAAATAATCTCAAATATCCATATAATAAGTAATTTCCTTTCCCATTATCAGATATAAAATTCACTTCCAAGAATATGGCCTGTGTCCTTTATTTATTCCCCTTCAGCTTCCTTGTGTAATTCAAAGATGTTATTTTAATTTCCAAAGGCATCCATGAGTTTACAGCAATCTTTACAAATCTTTACTATTTTCAACCTCACACAAAAGCCATCCTTCTGGGATATGGAAACTATCAGTATCTGGGATGATATAAGCAAGAATGAAGAGCAAAATTTGCTTTTTTTTATTTTTCCCGAGTTTTGTGAAATCCATGAGAAAAAGGAAACACAATAGCCTAACTGTCCGCATTGTGTTTCTTGAGTAAAATTAGGATTTGAACAAGAAGTGCAACTAGAGATAAAAAAAGTTGCATCTCTAAACATAAAAAATCATGCAATATAAAAAAAAAATCCCCTTCAGATTTTTAGCTGAAAATGTTATTTCTTCATATCAAATTAGCACTTTTTGGTTTTGAGATAGAAACTGAGATGTGTGCTCAACAAACCATCAGCATGTCTGTGATTTAACAGTTGACAGTGAACTAGATGAATTACAAGGTGAAAGTGCTTGTACGCTACAAAAAAAAAAATCTTGAATTAAACTGTGAAACATAAAGACAAGAAGAAAATTTTCCCCCTTGCTAACCTTATGGACCAATTGGCCAGCAGTATAAATATTGCCATCTTTTTAACTTTCTGATTTGTAGGCTGTGAACAGCTGCTGACAGACCTCCAGGCCAAGGACATGGGGAAGCTGCTTCTCACAGTAGGAAAGGCTCAAAAATAATTATGGGGACATTGGAGTTGTACAATTTTGCTGTTTGTAGCATGAGGAAGGTTATTATAGCAGAGATTACTTTTGCATTTTCAACACGCTACAAAGAAATGAATGTGATTAAAATGTATGCCACCCTCTTATCATTTTGTTTTCTTTAAAAAATAATTTCCAACTTTCCTCCAGTTGCCTTGCCAACACATTTAAGTTCAAACAGAAAGACTGGTAACTCAAATCCCAAAATACTTGCTTCTTTCCCCTATTGACAGTCATTTTGGAACAGCATAATCAGCATATAGAACTCAGAGGAAGTGCTGTGAAATGACAGAGAAGTTATCAAACTACTGAGAAGTGAAGTATTTCTTATTTTTAATGAGATGTCATTTTCTCAAAGCACAGTGTGCCTCCTCAAATCAAAACAAGAATACAAGTGAACTCCAACACATGTATGAAGAAAAATAGGGAGACCTGGTGACCCAAAAAAGCCCTAAAGCTGATGTTGTTGGGGGTTACTAATTTCCATTGAAATTATTGAGAGGGGAATTTCCTGTAGAAGTTACACATTAAAGATTAATATTGGGCTAGAT